>NW_027664996.1:0-2000 GCF_963921795.1 Nannobrachium achirus
CAGTGTGTGTTCCATAATCCCTTATAACAGTGGTTCTCAACCTGTGGGCCGGGACCCCCAGGCGGGTCTCCAAATTATTTTGGGGTTGGTCCCACTCCCCAGATGATTAACTTAATGTGCAACATAGAGATTGAGGGTATCTGCACATTAAGTGACAATTTAAGGACTTTACCTCTAAAATGACAATTGGACAAATTGTCTCATATAGGGGCAGAAATTGTGAAAATAGCCGATCTACATGTTCACAACACCTCGCAACCTGATGCGTTGTGAGCATGTAGATCTGCTATTGTTGTGCGATTTGTTTTGTAAAAAGTTTGGCTTGTGTTAGTAACACTTTTTTTTTATTTATTTAGACCTACTACAGGAACTATGAACAAAGAACAATATGTAAAACTCAACAAGCTTCTTGAGTCAAGAAGCATGAAATGCAGTTGATTGTGTTTCTATCAGTAACAGCACAGAGCCTTGTTGGCCTGGAGACCTTTCTGAAGGAAAACACAATGACTCAGAAGCAACACTGAAAGACTGTGTTTGTCTACACGGTTCCTGGAACCCTGCGATTTCCTCTGAACTGTTTTGCAAAGGAATTTGAACTTCTGTGTTTAACTTTGACTGCTTTCTTCGTGGATATAGGACCAACATCTGAGGGTATATTAGGATCATTGTCTGTTTGTCTGTACAAGCTCACAGTGCGGAACTCGGTGCCGCGTTGGGAGCTTGTATATCTGCTATTTTTCAATATCTAAAGTATAAAATAATTAAGGCCCCTCCATCTTGGGCCCTAGTAACTCAGTCCCACTTTCCCCCCCTTGTGACGCCCCTGGCTACAGTCATGGTATGGAGAATTAATAAACAGAACTGCTGAGACAGAGAGAAGAGATAATAAAAAAGAGCGGAAGCTCCAGCGTTGCTAATTCATATTGATAAGCGATTAACCTACAGTACAGGGACGTGCTGGGCCCCTGATTCAGCCCGGGAAAAAGCGTTGGAGTGGCCCTCATTGCGCACTATTAGAGAGAGATCTCTCTCTATAGCACTGCTTATACTCAAAGATTTGCCATTTCAGATCATGACAAGTGACAAGCCAGTGGGCCAATTACATGAGTTATATTTCGTCATTGTTGGGTGGAAACCTTGTATGTCCAAAACCATTTTAAAAATGAGTTAAACTAGTGAAAAAAGCCGATCTGCTGTTTTCACTACTTTTGTGCGACAGCCTTGTATGATAAAGAAGGGCTTTGCTTTGCAAAGAAACGTACAAATATGAAACTTGGATATACAGGGTTTCTACCCGACAGTGACGATTTACTTTGTTGGCCGCCCAGCCCCCAAAATGGAATGAAGGCCGACATTTTTATTTATTTATTTTTTCAAATGGCCGGCTTGGACCGGCCGGGAATGAACCGGCCGTTCGGGAGTTGTCCCGCTTTTCCCAGTGGCCAGCACGTCCCTGCTACAGTATATAAACCAAGCTCACATTTTAAACAAGCCGTTCAACAGAGCATCGATTAGAGAGTGAAGGGAAGCAGAGATTAAGGATGGACCGCGGCTCAATGCAAACCTAATCTGTGGCGGGCGTCTCAAGGACAGTCACTTGTACACAAGCCCTCTGACCGGAGGGTCAGGAGAGCAGCGGTGATGAATGGCTGTTCAGGGCTGCTGTTCAAACATTCAGTCAATAATCCAATATCTGACAATGGAATTTGGAGCGTAATTTATAAATGTATCGCAGCAGTGCCAGTGCCTCGGGTGTGTTTCTGTGTCGTGTGCGTGCGTGCGTGCGTGCGTGCGTGCGTGCGTGCGTGCGTGCGTGTGTGTGACCGACCCAAAAGAGAGAGACGTTTGCCCGGGACCCAAAACGAGTGAAGATGGCAGATATTTTAACTGGGGGACCCCCCCCCCCCCTCCCCTCCCCCCCCCCCCCCCCCCCCACCCTGACGAGCACCAAGAGTTGAGGCATTACATTTCGAATAACACGGTTCTATTTTGAAAATAGC
>NW_027664994.1:0-16903 GCF_963921795.1 Nannobrachium achirus
AAACAATGAAACTATATGGAATCTATGAACAGGTTGTGGGGGTCCCTGCTTCATCTCTCCCTCAACTAAAGGGTCCTTGGCCTGAAAACGACCCCTGCTCTGAATAAATGCCTAATCCTATAACCGTGTCCTTCAACCCTAACCCAGAGGGAACCTCTACAGTTTCCCCCTGGGTTAGAGTTGAAATGTCCTCGGACAAAACACTGAACCCTTACATGCTCCCGGTGAGGAGCAAAACACTGAACCCTTACATGCTCCCGGTGAGGAGCAAAACACTGAACCCTTACATGCTCCCGGTGAGGAGCAAAACACTGAACCCTTACATGCTCCCGGTGAGGAGCAAAACACTGAACCCTTACATGCTCCCGGTGAGGAGCAAAACACTGAACCCTTACATGCTCCCGGTGAGGAGCAGGTTGGTGTCTTGCGTGGTTTCCTCCGTCATCGGTGTGTGAATGTAATGTAATGCACATTGGATAAAGGTGTTTCATCCTGTTTTACAATTGGCTGCTGGGGGGGCGTGACGGCATGAACGACATGAAAAAAAATGTCAAAAGAAAATAGATTAAAATGTCATTTATAAAATTGCCTTAAAGTTTTCCTCACAGGTACAGCAATACCAACGTACATACGTGAGTGTGTGTGCGTGCGTGCATGTGCGCGTGCGTGTGTGTGTGTTTGCGTGTGTATGTGACAGGTTGCTCTGCAATTAGCCGCCCACTCTGACCCAGCCAAAGCCCCAGGATTTCCCTCGTCCCCCAATTTGACTGTGATTCGGATGCAGGTTTTTGGTGGGTAATTGACAGCTGACAGTTTCCCTCCAGATAAGCTCGTGCATATTTCATCAGCCCCCCCCCTCCCCTCCCCCTGCATTAATAATGTATGGTCAAATGTCAGAAACACACTTGCGGGTGTCAATGGGTGTGTGGGGGGAGGGAGGGGAGGAGGGGGGGGGGGGGGTGGCAGGCAGGCATTTGAGGCTCTGACAAGAGGCCAATGATAGCATAGAGTCTGTCTCTTCCTGTGATACAGAGGAAGCCACGAGGTGTGTGTGTGTGTGTGTGTGTGTGTGTGTGTGTGTGTGCGTGTGTGCGTGCGTGCGTGCGTGTGTGTGTGTGAGAGTGTGTGAGTGTGTGTCTGTCTGTGCGTGCGTGCGTGAACGGGTCGATTGTTACACTTTTCAGGGTTGAATTGAAAGCTGATAGGGTTAGGGTCACAAAGTAAAAAATTACTTATTTGTTGCTATTAATTGCTGAATACATCGCTATTTTTACTGAGCCAATACTCCCATATTTGATATGACAAATAGGGAGACCAATATAGCAAAACCACATTTAAAACAGTCTCTTTGAACCTGCATCATCAGTAGGCTCAGCAGTGATTACAGTTGTTTTGTGAGAGTTTATATAATTATGATTCTGTCATATAGTTTTGCTTTGGTCTCCTACCACCGTGGTTCTCAACCTTTTCAGGCCACGACCCGCAAAATAATCAAATTTAACTGGGGACCCCCCCACCCTGACGAGCACTAAGAGTTGAGGAATTACTTTTTGTAGGCCTATAACATGGTTCTGTTGTGAAAATAGCAGATCTACATGCTCACAACGCCTCATGTTGCGAGGCGTTGTGAGCATGCATGCTATTTTCAAAGTTTTTGGCTCTAATATTGCACATTAAGTTAATCATCTGGGGACCCCCCCAAAATAATTTGGGGACCCCCAACCCACAGGTTGAGAACCACTGTCCTACCGCAGCAGAGTCAGCAGATATCGAACTAGAAAGATGCAATTCTGGAAAATTGCAAGTGTGGTTGCCCTGACGCGAGTCACGAGGAATCTGCTGTGAAATGTATTCTGTCTTACCATTTGTCCCTTTCGTCCCCATATGGATATCTATGTACCGGTATCTGTCAATCCATTCCGTCCTTGTCCCTTTTATGCCCATATATGGAGATCCCTGATGTCATCAATATTAAGCCCATATCTTGAAATCCCATATATGGACATAGTCCGACATACTGTGTAAATCTCAAGTTGTCTATGACGTCAGATATCTATGATGTCAGTCATCTCCATATTTGGGCAAAGTTACATTTTTGCATTTTCCCATTCAAGTCCATGGAGAAATTAATATAAACCAGTAAGAGCGAGGGCGAGGTCACACCATCTATCTTGGCCATATATGGTTTCCCCTAACAGGGCATCATCTGGGAATACCCATATATGAACTTTTATTTTATTAATATATATCGGACCAGTTACCCATATATGGAGATCCCTGATACCCATGCATATATGTATGGAGATCCATGTACCGTATATGGCGATATGGGCATACTGATATGTATATATATATATTAGCATTCACAGATATGGGAGTCCTCCTGGTGATGTCAGAATGAGTCAGCCATAGCCATATATGGAGATCCAGGTGATGTAGAGTTGATGATGTCAGTGTTGGTCAGCTCCATAAATGGAAGTCCATGACATCAGGGATTTCCATATATGGGCAGGTCAGCCTCCATACTGTATATGGGCAGGATGACATCAGGGATCTCTATATATGGGCATGTCAGCCTCCATATATGTGCAGGTCAGCCATAGGCATTGGGGTCAGCTATAGACATTGAGGTGTTACGGAATCGCGGAATCGCAGACCTACTGACAGGATGTGGTGGTTTACGTACTTAAAGAGTCATGAAACCCAAAATCACTTTTTCTATAAATATATATTACTAGCCCTTACCCGTTCAAAGATATGAGCTCTGAAATGATGTGCAGTGTGTGGGTTATGGGGTGTGCACTCGTGCACACAGTATATGAGGGATGGAAAGTAACTTTAACTGGTGCTTACATGATAATATGTAGGAGCATCAATGTAAGAAATACCCGTTTCGTTTAATGGCTACAGAGATACTGTGTACCGATCTGCATGATTTTTGGACAACATCTGTAACAGGGCCAGACAATCGGACGGACAGACATTCGGAAAATTATATGTTTGATGGTGATGATAATGTGTCAAAGACTGGTCATATTTCAACAGTCAGTCAGTTCCACAACTTGTATCCGTTCCTATAGGGAGCTTACAAGGGAAATGATTATGGGCATCACTTTCTGTTATCATTCAATTAAGTTCAGTAATCCCTGGCTGTCAGTAAATAATGTGAAAACACAACCTCCTGACTGAAAGAAAAGGTTCTGCTTTGCTCTTATCAGTAGCCTAACACCTGTCCAGTATTTTACTGTTGCTGTGACACCTGGATCTCATGGGGATTAATGCTTGTTTATAGTGCTTGTTAATTAGTGACTTCAGTGCTTGATAATAAGCATTGATCATTAATTTGGATCTGCAGTGTGGAGGGAGATCTTGTCAAAGGCCAGTTTACTGCCACATGTTGACTGATTTGATCCCTCAAATGAAATGAATGATTGACAGGATTGCATTCACAGTCACACACCTATTAGTAAGTGCCTTGGTAACTTGTGATAAGCAAATATTATCTGAGAAAAAACAACAACAAAATGTTAACAACCCACTGACTAATTTTAACCACAAATATGTAATTTACCCCCTAGGACTCCTAGATCATATATATGCTCTGGCTTAATAGCGTCTATTAAATGTCTAAATTGTAATTGCTGAAAATAGTTGATCTACAAGCTCAAAAACACATAAAAGATTGTCTATTTCCACGGTTCAAGTGGTTAACAACAATGAAACTTTGGGGACCAGACATAGTGAATGTGTTCTAATTGCGACCGGAGGTCGCATTATACCCAGAAAAACCTTGTCGCTTGTCTGACCTTCTGTCCGTCCGGCTGTACAGGAAGTGATGTCAGTGTGATGTCACATGTTTTTCAGTACAGGAAGTGATGTCACGTGACATCACTTTTATGCCCATATATGATTCATTCTGTACCACATCACTGTGACTCACTGTCACTCTGTGCCACATCACTGCTCTGAAGCGAAAGTTGATCACAGTGATGTGGTACAGAATGACTCATATATGGGCATAAAAGGGATGTCACGTGACATTGTACAGAAAATGGAGGCTGAAAATGAGAATGTTAGGGTACCCCCTTATGCCCATATATGGAGATCCACAAGCATCAAACCAAGGACCTACGTTTTATGCCCATATAGGAGATTCCTATATTGTCAATATTAAGAACATTATTATGGCCCATATATGGAGATCCACACTCTAGGTGCGCCCACACTCTAGGTGGGGTTGGCGATAGGGCCTTTCTGTGTGGAGTTTGCATGTTCTCCCCGTATCTCCTAGGGTTGATACCCTCACAAAAACATGAACAAACTCCCCCCAGAATGACAACAACTAGAATCGTCAGAGAAACGCTGTGGTTGGCCAGATGGCCAAGAATTGGTGCGACCTCGCCATTTAGGGCGAGGGCGCATGTCACCCTGAGGTCACAAGTCACCCTGAGGTGTCTTATTAGTATGTACTACTTCATAGTGAATGTAAATTGTTTTGTATTAATCTGTGCCACCGTGCCTTGTTTTGCACTCTGTTAGATTGCTCTTTGGACCCAGCTCTTTATTGTCTGTTATAAAATGATGTAGGTGAGTTATTTGATAGTGTGATTATAGCTTGATATCCTGGAGTCACTTCAGTCTGTCTGGATTTGAAAGACAGAGCTCTAGCAGGGGACCCTATATGAGCCCTATGAGGGCCTGAAACTATGGACATGGTTAACCTGACTTGGATTTATCTCTCAGCCTTCTTGTGTATGCGTGGTGTTACTGGAACCCCTATAGGTGAGTATTCTGTAGTAGGCTATATAGTATAGTTTAGAAATATCTGAAAAATATTGAGAATTATTTTGGCAGCTTGATTTTGAATACCAAGAACTTCTTTCCAGATGCTGGCAACAATGGCTAATGATTCTAAAACTTATTTGAACAGAACAATGGCAAATCAGAAATCGCTGTGAGTTTGATAGTTGTCAAAGTGGGTGATACACTAACTTATAGCTCCAATGAAAGCCCAGGCTTTGGACATAGGAACAATGAAGCAGCAGTGTTAGGAGATTAGCGTTGGGCAGATATAAATAAACTAGGCAGATAAATTATGACATTTTACCAAAGTCAAAGAGATTATTTAAGCAGATAGTGTTTTTTTTGAGCAGTGGAACACTGTCTCTAAATGGCGTGACTGTGTATGTAACTTTGTATGTAGCATGAGCTGCAATACCACTGGGTGACCATGTGGTGCTGTTGAGCAGCCCAGGCTCTCTCTCTCTCTCTCACACACACACACACACACACACACACACACACACACACACACACACACACACACAGGGGAATATTAATAGATCCTGGCATTGTAAATGAGGGTAAAGATATGGCAACGCTTTTCATTTAGGAACATTTTTGGGGTGGGGAAAATTATTACCACTAGCCCTTACCCGTTCAAAGATATGAGCTCCGAAATGATGTGCAGTGTGTGGGTTATGGGATGTGCACTGTGCACACAGTATATGAGGGATGGAAAGTAACTTTAACTGGTGCTTGCATGCTAATATGTAGGAGCATCAATGTAAGAAATACCCGTTCCATTTAACGGCTACAGAGATACTGTGTACCGATCTGCATGATATTTGGACATCATCTGTAACAGGGCCAGAACCCCCCCCCCCCCCCCCCCCCCCCGCCCGCCTGCCTGCCCCCCCGTGTGTGTGTGTGTGTGTGTGTGTGTGTGTGTGTGTGTGTGTGTGTGTGGGTTTGTGTGTGATTGTGCATGGCCTGAACAACAGCGCCCCTCCCTTAACATGTGTGGTCACAAAAGGTACTGTAGGCTAAATAGATATAGATACACCCTAAAAATGCTAATATACAGCATACGATTTGTGAAAGTGACAAACGGGCTTCACAGTTATGTCAGGTGTGTTCATATGCTGATGGTGATGCGATTTCAGATCAATTGCTCCAGCCACCGAGGAGAAACGCTGAGACAGACAGACAGACACTCACTCACTCACTCAGACATTCGCAAAATTATAGTATAGATATCAATGAGTCACTTGTGATAGGGAGCAATGATATGGTTCAATTTGCCCATAGGCTTGTGGATTCAGAGCTTTCTGCTGTCTCTGAAGCTATTTCTGTGTTCTTCCAGTTTCTGGGTAGAAAATAAATATTTGGCGCCACTCATTACATATTTGCTCTCGGCGTACCATTAGTTCGGCGTGAGGTGGCTTATACAACTGCAGATAACCACTCCTACATTTTAGATTTCCTTTCATTTTCTGAATTCTGATAAAACAAATAAAGAGGCGGGGTTTCTCGCTCCTTTAAGTTGCGTGTCGCCAGTGTCGTTACGTCCGGTAACAGAAGATCTACAAGCTCTCCAGAACGTCTATTTCCGGGTGCCGCAGCTCAAGTATAATTCAGCCATAACGCTCTGGGGGTTTTTTTGGCTCGCCGCTAAGCACAGAATAATTGATGTGCCCTTCATCCGTTTTTATGTCCCCCCCCCCCCCCCCATGCCGAGAGGAAAGAGGGTCTCGACACAGTAGCTCAACATCCAATCCTATGTGTGCACAATATTATTCCCCATTAATATTCAATAGCGTTTTACAGCAGGCATCAGAGCAATATATCAAATAAGTATGACATTAAAAATGGACCATATACCCATAGCTGTAGCTAGTTCTGTGTGTGTGAGTGCACGCGCGTGCGTGTTGTCTCTCACTCTCACTGCTATGAATATTTCCTTCAGTGGTTCTAGCTGGTGATGCTTCGTTTTTCGTCTCCGTCGTCTGGAAATCTCGTATGTCCAAGACAGTTACTTTTCAGGATTCGAAACTAGCAAAAGTAGCAGATCTATCTGCTACTAGTGAAAATAGCCGAACTACAAGCACACAACGCCTCGCGGAGCGAGGCGTTGTGTGCTTGTAGGCTTGTAGGCTTGTAGGCGTGTGTGCGGTTGTGTGCTTGTTGTTTGGTTTTTTCACTAGCCTTTTTTCACTAGCCTTGTGCGACAGTCTTGTGTGATATAGCAGGGCTTTGCTTTACGAAAAAACATACAAATTTGAAACTTGGAGATACGAGGTTTCTGATGATATGTTCTGTATGTATCCTTTTGATCTGTCTGTCCACATGTCTGTCTGTCTAAGTACAATTATACTTTACTGGAGTATTTCCAGTTTTCCAATACTTTTACTTCTACTGCTTCTACGGATCCTAATAATTATTGTACTTTTACTCCACTACAATTCTTTGAAAACCTTAGTCACTAGTTATTTTGTCGATATAAATTATAATATTATAAAACATACATAAACCACTTTAGCCTTATTTTATACGAATAGCCGATCTACAAGCTCACAACGTGTCGCATCGGTGAGCTTGTAGATCTGCTATTTTCCAACATTTTGTACTTTTACTTTTGGTGCTTCAATTACAAGTACATTGTGATGCCAACAATTTTGTACTTTTACTCAAGTACATTTTGAATCCCAGACTTTGACTTGCAACAGAGTATTTCTATATTGCAGTATTGATGCTTTTACTTAAGTAAAAAATGTAAATACTTTTTCCACCACTGCTCTCTATACCTCCCTCTGTGTCTGTATCGCTCTGCCTCTCTAACGGTGTGTGTGTGTGTGTGTGTGTGTGTGTGTGTGTGTGTGTGTGTATGTGTGTGTGTGTGTGTGTGTGTGCGCGTGCGTGCGTGCGTGCGTGCGTGCGTGCGTGCGTGTGTGTGCGTGCGCGTCTCCTGTGTGACCTTGCTCTCCAGGTGTACCAGGCAAGCCCCAGATCACGGGCAACGAGGACCCAGTCCAGGAGGGAAGCAAAGTCACCCTCACGTGCAACAGCACGGGCAGCAAGCCCCCCGCCACCATCCACTGGTACAGAGGGGAGCAGGAGCTGCCAAGTAAGAAGCTGTGTGTGTGTGTGTGTGTGTGTGTGTGTGTGTGTGTGTGTGTGTGTGTGTGTGTGTGTGTGTGTGTGTGTGTGTGTGTGTGTGTGTATGTGTGTGAGAGAGAGAGAGTGCTGCGTGTGTGCATTGATTGATTGAAGACTTTATTAGAAGTTTGCATAGGAAAAGGTACAGTTTCATGACGGTACAGTTCACTGGTACAAGGTCTACTAAAAGGAGATCCATGAAAAGACTAAGCTTATTTCCACTGGAAACCATTGAAGTATCTCATATAACATTGACTGACAGACAAATAGAACACAGTACTATGCAGTAGATATGTAAAGAAAAACAAAAAGAAAACAGTAAGTCTAAACAAACAGTATATATACAAAGAAGGGGCAGGGGAGGGTAGGGTTGGGCTAGGTTAGTTTTTTACCAGTTGCGAACGGCTGCTGCCTGTAAGTGATTACAGACACTGTGCCTGTGTGTCTGTCCATCCATCCATCCATCTTCAACCGTTTATCCGGAATTGGGTCACGGGGGTAACAGTTTCAACTGGGATTTCCAGAGTTCCCTATCCTGAGCAACTTCCTCCACTCCTTCCAGGAGTATACCTACTTTTTTCTGCTTTTTTCTTTTAACTCATTGAGTGCCTATCCCGAATTAGTTCGGGATATATTATCGCATCCCAGAGTGCCTATCCCGAACTAGTTCGGGATATAAAAAAAAAAAAAAAAGATTTTGAAAAAAAAAAATTTGAAATTTTTTTTTTGGACCCCATCAAATCTAGTGAACATGATTTCAATCGCGATTTTGCATGTTCCACCCCCATACAACCCCATCTAACATACAGGGCAGCCATGTTTGTTTACATAACATGTAAAACATAATGGCTATTATCTCAAGAATGCCTGAACGGATTTCCAATCGGATTTTTTGGTTTGAAAGCTGTGAACAAACTGCACAAATCCACTCCAATGCAATCCAGGATTGCATTGGATTTTTTAGAGCTCATTCTTCTCTGTTTTTTTCCCATGCATGAGGTGTGCAAGGTTTAATCGTGGCTGAATTGCCGAAAATAGATCTTCTAAAATGCTTGGTAGCCAATAGCTAACTTCAAGCTAACTTCATCCTCTTCCTGTACATGCACAAAGGAAAGTGTTCAGGCATGTCATGGCTGCAGGGCTTCAGCATATACCAGCATGGGAAATGGGATTTTCTATGGCCACTGGGCACCCTCTAGTGGTGAAAAGGTGGCACTCAAAGAGTTAACTTCTTACAATGTCTTAAAGTGTTTATTTTCTTGTTTGCTTTGTTTGCTTTGTTTTTAAACCTGAATGTAAAGCACTTTGAAATGCATTCATGTCTGAAACGTGCTTAATAAATAAAGATTATTATTATTATTATACCGAGGCGTTCCCAGGCCAGTTTATAGATATAATCCTTCCATCTGGTCTTTGGTCTGCCAGGGGTCTCCTCCCAGTGGGACGTGCATCGAGGACCTTCCTAGGAAGGCGCTCGGGACTAGATGCCTGAACGACCTAAGCTGACTCCTTTCCAAGTGAAGGAGCAGTGGTTCTACTCCAAGTCTCTCTCGGGTGATTGAACTTCTCACCCTATCTCTAAGGCAGTGGTTCTCAACCCGTGGTTTGGGACCCCCAGGGGGGTCCCCAAATTATTTTGGGGGGTCCCCAGATGATTAACTTAATGTGCAACGTTGTTTTCCCGCTCAACAGTAAACAAACCGACATAAAGTTTAATTGTACAGAGGGTATCTATCTGCACATTTCTAACATGACAATTTAAGGACTTTTAATACCTCTAAAATTACAAATTAAACACTGGCCAAATTGTCAAATATTAGAGGCAGAAATTGTGAAAATAGACGATCTACATGCTACATCATCTGCTATTTTCACTATAGAACCGTATTATACAAAATGTATAAACTCTTAGTGCTCATCAGGGTGGGGGGGTCCCCAGTTAAAATAGGATTCTTTTGAGGGTCACGGCCTGAAAAGGTTGAGAACCACTGCTCTAAGGGAGATACCAGCCACCCTTCTGAGAAAACTCATTTCGGCTGCTTGTACCCGAGACCTTATACCAGGGGTCGGCAACCCAAAATGTTGAAAGAGCCATATTGGACCAAAAAAAAACAAAACAAAAAAATTATAAAAGCCTTATATCGTCGTTGTCGGGGGGAAGAAACCTTGTATGTCCAAAACTTCGTTTTACATTTATTAAAACGAACTAAACTAGTGAAAACAGCCGATCTACAAGCACACAACGCCTCGCACTGCGAGGCGTTGTGTGCTTGTAGATCTGCTGTTTTCACTACTTTTGTGCGTCAGTCTCATATGATGAAGCAGGGCTTTACTTTGCGAAAAAAAAACATACACATTTGAAACTTGACGATTAAAAAATTGTTTAAAAAAAAAAAAAAATTGTTCCCCCCATCTTTTTCCATTTTCATACATTTTTTAAAAAGCTCCAGGGAGCCACTAGGGCGGCGCTAAAGAGCCGCATGCGGCTCTAGAGCCGCGGGTTGCTGACCCCCGCCTTATTCTTTTGGTCATGACCCACACTTCATGACCATGGGTGAGAGTAGGAACCAGGATTGCTCGGTAGACAGAGAGCTTTGTCTTACGGCTCAACTCTTTTTTGCGATTTAGCGACTGCAAAACCGCTCCTGCTGCTCCGATTCTCTGGGTGATCTCCCTCTCCGTCTTTCCCTTTCTCTCACTCGTGAACAAGACCCCGAGATACTTAAACTCCTTCACCTGGGGTAACGTCTCATTCCCTACTTGGACTGCACAATCCATGGGTTTCCTGCTGAGAACCATGGCCTCAGATTTAGAGATGCTGATCCTCATTCTGGCCGCCGTACACTCTGCTGCAAACCGCCTGTGTGTGCATGTGGTTTGTTCTTAACTAGTCTGTCTGAGTGTGTGTGTGTGTGTGTGTGTGTGTGTGTGTGTGTGTGTGTGTGTGTGTGTGTGTGTGTGTGTGTGTGTGTGTGACTGTGTGTGTGTGTGTGTGTGTGTGTGTGTGTGTGTGTGTGTGTGTGTGTGTGTGCGTGCGTGCGTGCGTGCGTGCGTGCGTGCGAGCGTGCGCGTGCGTGCGTTCTGTGCCAAAATGGGCACATAGTAACCTGAAACTCTGTTCCTTGGATGGACACATGATGTGCAGAGGAGAGAGAGAGAGAGAAAGAGAGAGAGAGAGAGGGAGAGAGAGAGAGAGAGAGAGAGAGAGAGAGAGAGAGGGAGAAAGAGAGAGAAATACAGTTACTGAGGATTGACGAGATAATCCAACAATGAAAGGAAGGCATGACGATGGGGTACAACAGAAGGAGAGAGAGAGAGAGAGAGAGAGAGAGAGAGAGAGAGAGAATTCCGATCCATACTTGTAGCTTGTAGGTCTGCTATTCTCGCAACGGAGCATAAATTCGTCTGGAGTCGCTCACTACCTCCAAAGTGGTGGACTCAACCCACTTGTCTCCACCCATCCACAACCCTCTGCTTGGGAGCCTGGTAAACAATGCTAAACGATGCTAAAGATATACTGGAGGTAACGCAACGAGCTCTGGAAATGAGCTCTGCTGAGACGGAGGCGATGGTTGTGTGGTTCCATGCCATGGGAATCACACCGGTAATAGAGGCTGTAAGCCTTGCAAGCTACACGCACACGCACACACACACACACACACACACACACACACACACACACACACACACACACACACACACACACACACACACACACACAGGTAGTTGCAGCGGATGTGGTTGTTAAGATGTTATATAAACAACACTGGCGTTCACCGGCGCTTCACCTCCGTGCTGCCGCACGCACGCACGCACGCACGCACGCACGCACGCACACACGCACACACACGCACACACGCACACGCACACACACACACACACACAGATCTCTATTCTTACTGTACATTTCACATGAATGTTTCCCTTTGTGCTCAGAAGTATCTTCAACATTAACCATTAACCACTGAAGCGGTGAAGACACTTGGTTATCGTCCCTGTCGGGTGGAAACCCTTACTTTTCAGGATTCAAACTCCAAAATATACATAGCATGTCGTCGTTGTCGGGTGAAAACCTTGTATGTCCAAAACTGTTCGTTTTGCATTTGCCATTTTAAAAATGATTCAAACTAGTGAAAACAGCCGATCCACAAGCACACAACGCCTCGCACCGCGAGGCGTTGTGTGCTTGTAGATCTGCTGTTTTCACTACTTTTGTGTGACGGCCTTGTATTGATGAAGCAGGGCTTTACTTTTGCGAAAGAACGTACAAATTTGAAACTTGGAGATACACGGTTTCCACCCGACAACAACGATGTGGTACAGTATGTAATGCTGTATGCTGCTGTTCCTTATGTGTTTCTCTGGTGAACAAGCTGTGAAAACAAGAATCCCTCTTGAGACGATAACGTCTAATCTGATCTGAGTCTTGTATTTTATGCTACAGTTGATTAGAGTCCCAGTAGTCTAAGAGGCATAATAATGTATTGTAGACATTATTAATACCTCTGGGTGGATTCCGTTTCGCCCAGCTGCTGGCTGCTCAGGTGGACATATTGAGCGCTGGGGGTTGAAAAGACCTGAAAAAGACCTAACAAATGTCTTCTAAATCCTAATGGTTTTCTGAAAAAACTATATCTGTTTCTATATCTGTGGTGCTCAAAGTTTTTAATGTCAAGGACCCCCATAGAATTGTATGTATTTGACCGCAGAACCCCATCCCAAAATATTTTGTTCCAGGGACCCCCAGAAGCGAAGATTCTTTGTTAAAAATGTCTTAAAGGGTTAAGTGTCTTGCCCATGGGCACCTCGACACACAGCCGAGGGCTGGGAATCAAACCTTCCTTTTTCCCCAGGCGACTTCTCTAACCACTCAGCTATGGTTGCCCCTCCTTTTCCCCCTCTACACAAAATTGCTTCGTCTAGGCATGAGCTTGTAGATCGGCTATTTTCTAGTTGTAATGTTAGTCTACATTGACATGCCTGGAATAATAATGATAATAATAACCTTAACTATTTTACTGCCTAATCAAGGATTTAACGATGTCTTATACTAGTTGTAGACATAGAAATAGAGAAACTAGATCCAGGCATAGAAAACGACCAGAAAAGTCATCCCGCCGCCATTATTGTTCATGTGGGCCCCAGATTTGAGACTAGCGTCGCGGGAGCTTGCTGCTATACTGTAGACCAGGGGTCTTCAACGTTTTCAGGCCGGGGACCCCCAAACTGATGGGGAGATGGAGCAGGGACCCCCTACCACCTCGTAGGGTGGGGGGGTCGGGGCTACGACATATTTTTTATTTTAAACATGTACAAGTTGCAGCGAGCAGGGTGGCCATACCACTACTATTTCTAAACTAAATACTACTTATTAACTGAGAACCAATGTCAACACTATCAACAATCTTCAATCAATAGTAATCATGTATTCAAGCTATTCAAAATGGATAGAATCATGATTTATTTTTTAACATAAATGTGGAAAATGGCAAACAAAAAAAGTTTTTTTTTTTCTTTTTTCTTTTTTAAATAAAAACTTTTTTTTAATTGTTTAATCAAGCAATAATTTCGCGGGCCCCCTGCAGTACCTCCGCGGACCCCCTAGGGGTCGCAGACCCCCTGTTGAAGACCTCTGCTGTAGACGCCTGCGCCACCCCTCATGTGCTTAGACAGGCTCAGCCGGGGAAAGAACAAACGCTCGTTGTGGCGCCGGCCGCGGAAAAAGAAACAAGCGTTCGTTCAGCGGTAAAATAGTTTACTTACTTAACCCATTTAAGGCCTAGAATTATTGAACGCTTTAACCAGTGAAAAATAGCAGATATACAAGCTCACAGCGCGGCACCGAGTGCCGCGCTGCGAGCTTGTAGATCTGCTATTTTTTGAAAAATGTGTGCAAATCTTTTGAATACATGTATTTTCAAAGCGAACGTTTGTAACTCAAGTTTTGCTTCTGGGTGGTCCCTGGAACTATATATTTTGAGATGCGGGTCCGTGGCCAAATAAATATCATTTTGGGGGTCCTTCACATGAAAAGGTTTGAGAACCACTGACATAGTAGTCTCTCAAGAACAGACTAACTGTGCTCCAGTTAAGTGAAAAGGACCTTTTCTTTGACGATGGCTCGCCAGATTGCTGACATAGAAACATAGGTTTTTCAAAAGGTCTTAGAAGGATTCAAAAGACACTTATAGAATCAGGTCAAAATTCAAATTTTCACGATTTTTCAAAAATAGCAGATCTACAAGCTCGTGAGCTTGTATATCTGCTATTTTTCACTGGTTAAAGCATTCAATAATTCTAGGCCTAAATTAATATACATGCAGACCTGAGGACACTTTTACATCAACAAATAAACAGACTGGCTGCCAACACAGCCTGCGAGAAACGAGTGTCCCTTCAGGGCAGACCTCCGTGAGTGTCGGCGCCCGGTGAATCTCCACAGGGAGAGAGATCCAGAGTGTTAGAGGCTGCCACACTTAAGGCTCTATCCCCTGACAGCTCTAATCTCCACAGGGACAGAGTTCCAGAGGGTAGGGGCGACCACACTTAAAGGCAGACTACAGACTGTAGGTAGCTTTTCAGATCTGTGTGTGCACGCGCACGCGCACACACACACACACACACACACGACACACACACACACACACACACACACACACACACACACACACACACACACACACACACACACACACACACACAGGTAACTGGACTACTCACGCAGATCCCCCCACACCCCTCCCTCCTTCTCCAACACAAACCCACACACCCTTCAACTCGTCTCCCGCCGCGTCCCGTTCTCCCCGCATTATGACAATTTGGGCTTGCGTTGTCACCCGCTATGGCCTTAAGTGCCACTATAAATCCCCATTATCCCCCTCCAATACGTCGATGTCACCAAATGATCCATGGCCCCTTCACACAGTACAACTAATACAGTCCTCAAAGCTCCCCGCAGCCGCCATTCTTCTCAATTACTCTGCTACCAATCCTGTTCTCCCCTCCCTTCACCTCCTCCACCCCCCCCCCCCCATCTCTGTTCCTACTGTTCTCTGCCTCTCTCCATCCTCCAGCCTCCTCTCTATCCCCCCGATCCTCTCTCTCTCTCTCTCTCTTTCCCTCTTTCTCTTTCTCTTTATATTATTTTTTTTCTTCTTTTCATTTGATCTAAATCCTCTTTCCGGATTTCTCTTCTCGTTTCGTCAGCCTCGGAGTCTCTTGTCTTTTTCTGTCTCTGCCTTTTCTCTTCTTCTCCTGTTGCATCTTCCACCACCAGGCCCTCTTAAAGGCTGTTCCCCCCCCCCACCCCACTCGCTGTTGCTTTCTGACTCGTTCCTCTTTCGGGGATTTCTTTGTAACCCCAACAACACACACACACACACACACACACACACACACACACACACACACACACACACACACACACACACACACACACACACCACCGTCCATCTTCACAGTGTGTCTCATTCCCCTCTCTCTCTCTCTCTCTCTCTCTCTCTCTCTCTCTCTCTCTCTCTCTCTCTCTCTCTCTCTCTCTGTGTGTCTCTATGTCTCTCTCCCACTCTCTCCTGGAGTCGCAGCAATTCACTGCAGCTTCCATCACTTCTTGCCTCCTGTCTCTTCTTCAAGCCCCCCCCCCCCCTCCCCTCCCACCTCTGTGGACCTTATCTGTTTTCTATCTATTTTTATGCCCCCCCCCCTCTCTCTTCTCTCTCTCTGTGTGTGTGATTCACTTTCTTTGTCTATGATTCTCTGTAATTCTTTCTTTCTCCACATCTCTCGCTCTCTGTCTGTGATCCTCTTTCGGTGATACTCTCTATCCCTCTCTCTCTCTCTCTCTCTCTCTCTCTCTCTCTCTCTCTCTCTCTCTGTGTTTTGTGTGCAGGGACGCTCCCTGTCACAGTCTTAATGCAGCGCATCGCTCTCTGCCTCGCCTCTTCTGTGTATTGTTCGCACGCTCTCTGACTCTCTCTCTCTCAGTTTCTTTCTCCTGCCGTCTATAGCCGCGCGTGTGTGCGGGCGCGCACGTGTGCGCGCTGACTGATGGATGAGGTACAGAGTGAAGACGGCTGGATGAGACCTCAAACACACAATCTGTCACAGCGAGTTGATTTGCAACAAATCTCTCTCATTCTCTCTCCATCTCTCTCTCTCTCTCTGTGTCTCTGGGTCCCTGCCCCTCCCTGCCTCCCTGCCGCCCCCTCCTGCCCTCTCTGCTTGCTCTGTCTCCGCCCCCCTTCCCACATCCACCCACCCGTCCATCTGAACCCCAATGACACCTAATCGCCTCCCTGCTCTGACCAATAAGCCCCTTTAATCAAAATTTGCTTGTTTTCTGCTATTGTGGGGGAAAGCTTTCATTGAGAATAGCAGATCGATACACATACTGTAATATGGGATGGCTATATTAGAGGCAGTAACTTTGAGCCTAAATTTAAAATATATTTCTTTATTTATTTTAAATTTTCCCCCCTCTATCAGCCACTATATACTGTAATTATGCTGCTTTGTTTTCCTGCGTGAGTCCAGTTACCTGAGTGTGTGTGTGTGTGTGTGTGTGTGTGTGTGTGTGTGTGTGTGTGTGTGTGTGTGTGTGTGTGTGTGTGTGTGTGTGTGTGTAGCCTAGTCGAGCTGGTACACTTCTAGAGCAGAGCCTTGTATCAGAGAAGTTCTGCCAATGCGAGGTCAGAAACAGCACCGGCGGTCATGTGGTTTATGTAACTCAAAATGTCACTTTACCCTCATAGACTCCAATGCATTCTGTAAACTTCCTGTTCGTACTTCGTCACTACACGCCAATAGATGTGTATGTAAGACCTGGCCCCATGAAGTGAACGGAGTTGGCGCGACTCTCCAATAGAGGGCTCTGGACTAGAGGGGCAGGTACACTTTGTGCTGGAATCCAACACCGGCTTCCGATTGGTTCAACCAACCTATGTGCCCACCTCCCCTCCCCGGCAAT
>NW_027664993.1:0-1000 GCF_963921795.1 Nannobrachium achirus
TACAACGGTGCCTGCCCGGAGTTATGTTTTATTAGTACAACGGTGCCTGCCCGGAGTTATGTTTTATTAGTACAACGGTGCCTGTCCGGAGTTATGTTTTATTAGTACAACGGTGCGTGGTCGGAGTTATGTTTCATTAGTACAACGGTGCCTGTCCGGAGTTATGTTTCATTAGTACAACGGTGCCTGTCCGGAGTTATGTTTTATTAGTACAACGGTGCGTGGTCGGAGTTATGTTTCATTAGTACAACGGTGCCTGTCCGGAGTTATGTTTTATTAGTACAACGGTGCCTGTCCGGAGTTATGTTTTATTAGTACAACAGTGCCTACCCGGAGTTATGTTTTATTAGTACAACGGTGCCTACCCCGGAGTTATGTTTTATTAGTACAACGGTGCCTACCCGGAGTTATGTTTCATTAGTACAACGGTGCCTGTCCGGAGTTATGTTTTATTAGTACAACGGTGCCTACCCGGAGTTATGTTTTATTAGTACAACAGTGCCTACCCGGAGTTATGTTTTATTAGTACAACGGTGCCTACCCGGAGTTATGTTTTATTAGTACAACGGTGCCTACCCGGAGTTATGTTTCATTAGTACAACGGTGCCTACCCGGAAGTTATGTTTTATTAGTACAACGGTGCCTACCCGGAGTTATGTTTTATTAGTACAACGGTGCCTACCCGGAGTTATGTTTTATTAGTACAACGGTGCGTGGTCGGATTACAAAAACAGGAACAGATTCAGAAGGCCACTGTTGCACAGCCTAGACACACACATAGGGTATAGCTGCTCAAATTCACCGCTCCACTTCGAACCGATGGTTTGATTTTTTATTTCAAGGACCACCATAACTCTAGCGTGGTCCATTTATCCCCCCCCCCCCACACACACACACACACACACACACACACACACACACACACACACACACACACACACACACACACACACACAGACTGTCACTGGACAGCTGTGACATTCAGGCTGTATTCTGCGCC
>NW_027664992.1:0-30000 GCF_963921795.1 Nannobrachium achirus
TGTTTATAATGCATCATAGACATAGGAAGTGTGCAGCCATGGACCACACATTTGAGACAAAATGGAGCAAATTTAATTGAAATTGAACTTGGACCAGAGTGTTTCCTAAACCAGTGGTTCTCAACCTTTGGGTCGGGACCCCCAGAGGGGTCCCCAAATAATTTTGGGGGGTCCCCAGATGATTAACTTAATGTGCAACACTGTTTATGTATTTCACATTTCTAAAATGACAATTTAATTACTTACTTAATACCTCTGAAATGACGCGTTGCGAGGCACGTTGATCTATCGAGTGCTGATCATTTCCGGTTGTCATTGTCATCTGCCGTCGCCATAGCGTTGCTTAAATTCGCTATTATTTTGGCGGTCGCGGCCTGAAAAGGTTGAGAACCACTGGCCTAAACGTTAGCTACCTTCTCCTTTTCCTCCAGTGGTCGCCATCTACGACTACAGCAAGGACAAGGACGACGAGCTGTCGTTCATGGAGGGCGCCATCATCTACATCATCAAGAAGAACGACGACGGGTGGTACGAGGGCGTCAGCGGCGGCACCACCGGCCTCTTCCCGGGCAACTACGTGGAGTCCATCATGCACTACGCCGACTGAAGAGTCACCGCTTATTTATTCAGTCATATCTCGTCGTCCCCGCAAAGAGACAACGGACGAACTTGACAGCAGAACGGGCTCCGTAAGACGCATAAGCCGTACAGTGTGTGCTTTGTTTATTTCCATATGACAGAATGTTCTTCTTCCCCCTCGTCGATAAATGCAGATAAATGGAAAATAAATATATATGTATTTAGTTTATTTTTGGTGTTATATTGAAGGGCAGGTGGGTGGGGGGGAACGTATATGAAAATGTGTAAAAGCCCCCGAGTCATAATGTTTGTCGTGTGACGGGAGCATAAATTAGGTATAAAAGAATTAAAGGTTTTTAAAAAGATTGGACTGCCCCCTCTTGCTCACGTTGGTTTTGCAGTCTTTGGGGACTTTTCCAAAGAGATGGTTTGGCACAAACTGAAGGATGTACGTACATTAACTGCTCTTCCTGCCCGCACAATGGTTCTTCATAGAGCATTCTTCCAATCAAGCCATTTCCTTAAAGGAGTTGTTCATTCCCAAAATGACATTTTTTTTTAATCGATTACTCACCCCATGGAGACTTGAGTTCAATAATATATTTGTTTTTTTTGTCGCATTCCTAAGACAATAATTTCATTAGAATAATTTTGCCTGGGCCTACAAAGATTATACAAAGAGCCAATTATTGGCTTCAGAATGCGAAGAAGCAAAAAAATATTGAGTAATTGATAGAAAAAAGTCATTTTGGGGGTGAACTACTCCTTCAATAGGCTCTATGCACAGCAGCCATATTGGAACAAGATTGGGCTTCTTCCTTACCTCCTTGATGATTCTAACGAAGGCTCTGTTCCACTTGGTGTAGCAGCAGTGTTTTCTTTTTTTTTTTATTGCATGGACCCCCATAACTCTGAGAGTGTACAAATGGAACCAAACGGATCTGTAGGTTCCATGTGTACACTCTCAGAATGGATCTGTAGGTTCCATGTGTACACTCTCAGAATTACACACCGGCCATTTGGAACCCCCATAAGGAACCATGAGGGTGCCTGAGGCGTGATTTGGAATTGCACACGCGTTCTGGGCAAACCCCGCCCATGGAAGCTTTTGATTGGCTGAACTGGCGCTAGGGAGCGCTCCTTTTTGGTCGCTTGGACCGCACGGAGGTGTGAGGTGGGCGTTTATCGTGGGCTTGCCCAGGCCTTACGGCCTGGGCATAAATATAACTATTGCATTCACCACGGCTTCGTAACTCGCGCGGCGCTCCGCCGGCCGCGCGGCCCTGGTCCGCTCTTCGCGGGCACTCGCGCGAAGAGCAGGACCAAGGTCCTCTCTGGCCTTCCCGCCGCTTGCAATGTCGTGGACAATAATCAAACGGCTCCGCCCAGAACTCATGTGCAATTCCAAATTAAGCGTCCCGCGGACACAAATTTGAGACAGAATTGAGAAAACTGAATTGAAATGGAATTGAGATGAGTGTTTCCAGTGAGCCCACATGCAAGAATATCAATACTCTTTACTCTGTTTTGACTTGGAATGAACAGAACGTCAGTAGAGCATCGCAGCGGAAGTGGTTTACTGGTCCCACCAAAAAAATCTCCCATTCATTTCCCCCATAGACTTTTACAAAAATATTTATAACAATTATGTTAAGCCTAGAACAGGGGTCTTCAACAGGGGGTCCCAGAGTTACTACAGGGGGTCCTCCAAATCTTTGAGAGATAGAAACTTCTCCTTTTTTTATATTAACCACTTGAACCCTGGCGTCCATATTCTGAGAACTTTAGCCAACAAATAGCAGATCTACAAGCTCACAACGCCTCGCAGCGCGAGGCGTTGTGAGCTTGTAGATCGGCTATTTTTGGCAAAGAGCTTTGGTGTAGAGGGTAAAAAGAGCAGACTAAGTACAGAGTGAAAGGTCAAGTTTATTAAGTATTGAAGGTTCAAGTGGTTAAATATCTGAAAACACAAATTGACATGAATCCAAAATACACGATAATGATTGTGCTGTCAAACGATGAAACTATATGGAATTTATGAAACGTTTGTGGGGGTCCCTGCTTCATCTCTCTCTCAACTAAGGGGTCCTTGGCCTGAAAACGTTGAAGACCCCTGGCCTAGAAGCAAGCCTTCCAGGATGGCAGTGAATTATGACCATAAAACCTTTGATCCTATATGAAAACACATTTTAATATTTCATTATTTGATTTACATTTAATAAATACCCTTTGTTTAGCGATTTTCAAAATGTTCTTTTCATAGAAACAAAGGTTTCATAGAAAGTCTATGAGGAAATGAACGGGAGATTTTTCAGTGGGACCAGTAAACCATGCCCACTGCGATGCTTTATTGGCATTATTGGTAACACCTGTGAAGGAAGAGTCCCAATTCCTCCCCAATATGGGTGCTGGAGCCATAGAGCCCTTTCCATGTGAATATACAGTATCAGCTTTGATGGAACGAATGACATTGAAATGTCCTCCTCTCTTGGAGGAAGCAACATGATCAAATCAATGATGTATTATTCACCTTCAGTGAAAGTGTTATTGTTTAGTTGTAAATAATATAATTAATGTGAGCTGCAGCCAATTGGGTAGTGTAAATTCAATGAATGTCGATTATTATACTGTTTTTTTCTTAAGCCGTCTGATAAATTTTTTCCCTGGTTTAGGATTATTCTGTCTTCTATTCTCTGATCAAAGTGTTAAATCACAATGGTGCCATTCTGTCCGACTCGTCACCCCGATCTAATTTGGCCCTCCTGTTTAAGAAACTAACGAACCACATTGTCTTCTCCGTATATTCAGGGGTCATCGCCATGCTGGCTTGTGGTGGACATTAATAGTCAAAATTATATTTTTGCCACAGACATACAAAATGAATGGACAATGCTATTAACAGAAACACATAAAGAGCTAGCCCTGAATGCTCACACAGGTCTGTAACTCTGAGGTCTGTACAAATGGAACCAAATGGACCCGTAAGGGTCCATTTGGTTCCATTTGTACACTCTCAGAGTTAAGCAAATGAAACATTTGTGAACCACAAGAACTAATTGGACTCCTAATGTGTCATATTAAATGTGTTATACATATTCTTAAGACAACCTGGAGACTTGACATTCAGTAATTGAGTCTTGGGATCAAAATAAGAAACATTATAATGGCGTCTCATTGATGACCACTGCATATGTTGTATATCAAATGTTCCTGAAGCAGTTTGCTCCTGGAATTCAAGTCTTGGCATCATTACAGCATGCATAACTCTTAAAAAAAAAGGATGTATTGGGTTACGTTTAAAATGCTTCCATTTATGTTGTAAATGTACACACCATCTAGGTTATTTTATTGTTGAAATCACTGAATTTGTTTAGACTCCAGAGGTCATTTTGTTAGACTGTTTTGTTTTCTATAAGCGCTGATTTTTGTATTAAAATATTTGAAGTCATTGAAATTTGAAAGGTTCTTCCAACTAATCACAGCTACCTTATAGAGTATAGCATTTTGATTCATAATTTAAAACTTCTTGACAATAGAACACATTCCAGTTTTGGACCATTTCAGCCCAATCTCATTTATTTTGTGTCATCACTGTTAATTTTTTTTTCTTCTTTTTTTTTCACTAATGCAAAGCAAAATGTGTAGATAAAAAGTAGGATAAATCGGTAAAGCACCACGATTATAATAAAGAATGGATATTTCTGCTGATGGGCAGAAACCTTGTTATTTTATTTTTTATTTTTGTTGTAAATGAAAGTCCTACTTCTATCATACAAGAGTGTCGCACAGAAGTTTATATTGAAAATGATAACAAAGGAATTAGTGGAAGAAATATGTAACAAAAATAGGTAATAATGTGTTCACTTCCGGCAGAAAGCGTGAAAATTTGCACCTAGGGGTATTTTTGTGCGCCGAATTCAAAAATTGACTGTCCCAAGCACTTTTCCCATGGGATCTGGTGGCTCTAATTCACTTACCATACTAGGGAAAAAAGACCCCCCAAAAAATCTTCTTTAAATAGCATGTGAGGGGTCTATCTAGGGGGTTTTCATGATTCTGAATCCATTGCAAGCATTTGTTTTGCACGAAAAACATTCCTTGGGCAAGAAATGGACCCTACACAACTGTGAAAAGTGATGACTCATCACTAAACCATAGTTTTGTGGGGTCCATTTCTTGCCCAAGGAATGTTTTTGTGCAAAACAAATGCTTGGAATGGATTCAGAATCATGAAAACCCCCTAGATAGACCCCTCACATGCTACTTAAAGAAGACTTTTGGGGGCTCTTTTTTTCCTAACCCTAACCCTATGTTAAGTGAATTAGAGAAAAGTGAATTTGAGAAAAGTGCTTGGGACCGTCAATTTTTGAATTCAGCGCACAAAAATACCCCTAGGTGCAAATTTTCACGCTTTCTGCCGGAAGTGAACACCTTTTTCACATATTTCTCCCACTAAATGGTTTTGGCGTACAAGGTTTCCACCCCACAGCAATGATATGCAGTGTTGCCGGATACAAGAAGAGTGGGCACTAAGGAAATTGTCTTATTTTATCCAAACTGTTAAATAAAATATTTGAAAAATAGTCTGAAGTAAAGTATACATGATGAACATGCACGGTACATCATTATCAGATACTGTATAAATGTACCCGATGATTGATTGGATTGTAGCAATTTGTTGCAATTGGCGAATGTTCAAGCATGTTCTAATAATGTACACTTTACTCAAGACTTTTTTTTTTTTTTTCAATATTTCATTTTTTTACATTTTGGGGGAAATAGCCAATTTTACAACAAGGTGCTCAGTTCTCCATAGTGCCCACTCCTCCTGTTACAGTATTGCCAGACCCACATAACACTGCCGTTAATGCACTTCAGACATCAGTGGAGACCAATATGACAACTCTTATACCTCTACACAGTCATCACCCAGAAGGAAAACAAGTTTCTTCTGTATTTTTCCCCCCACAACTGACAACTGTCATCTTTTTTAACTGTAGGGCATCAGTTTCTTAACTCAGGTCTTTGAAGTCAAAGCAATGCTGTGTTTTATTCGTTCACCTTTCTGACTTTAAGACCCAGCCTTAAGTCACAGTAAACAACAGGATTTTTTTGACTTGAGGGTTTCTTTTCTAATGCAAGTGGAAAATAGACGTATTTCATCTGACTCCTTAACACGTAGGCTACTGTAACAGATCTCACTCTGATGTGTTTCTCCTTGAATCATTTAACATGCATTCATTGCTGTTTTACATTGCCTGATATTACAGCTTAATGCCTTGATAATTCTGTCTGTTTGCTTTAGTATATATATCAAACAAAAAACCAAGTGTTCCAGCTTCAGTTGTTGAATCTTTATCTCTCTGCCCTTAATTTGTATATATAATATGTTAATTGAGAAATTAATGTACAGTCTTTTATAATAAACAATTCTATGTAGCAGTTTGCCTGAGCGTGGTCATTGGGCATCAGAACTCAAACAGAGAGGTACCTTTGTAATAAGGCCATTTATTTAATCATTTATTCCTCCTAATTTAGTTGTTGCTAGTTCCACTATGTGTATAGTGGCGGTCACTGCTGACACCTACTGGTCTTAGGAGGCATGTAAGTGGTTTCCAATTTTGTTTCAGCTCAAGAGCCAAACCAGAAATTAGACATTTGCCAAATAAGTGAAAATAGCAGATGTACAAGCTTACGCGTTGCTTTGTGCCATGTTGTAAGCTGGTAGATCTGCTATTTTCACTAGTTTTACTTTTTTTTTTTTACATTTATTTCGATCTTTTCATTTTATTTATGAAATACTTTGTTGGAATTGTTTTTAATTCAAATAAAGTTGTGAATTTATTTATTTATTTTACATAGGAAACCTAAAATAGGGGATATTTACTCGTGATCCATAAAAATTCCCACTGGGAAACAGTGGTGTAAACAACTATGTCTGTCTGTGTCGGCTCAGGTGCACAATCGGTTCTGCCAGTCTGTATAGACGGGTTTCTGGTCCACGTCACGTTTGATTCGGTACCAAAATTAGCCAATGAAACCAGCGCTCCCCAAAACAACAGGTTTGGGGATTGGACGGACTGATTACATGATACAGTCACCTGTGCATTTAGTCTCAATGTTTGTAAACAAGAAACCCGTCTTATTGGTAGAGAGCCACTGTAACAGACACCAGCCACTGCTTTTTCACCTGACAAGAGTTCCATGACTGGGAGGAGTGTGTGTGTGTGTGTGTGTGTGTGTGTAGTAAGTAATCTCTGCTAAACAGGCATGGCAATACCCTGACCTTAGCCACGTTCCCAGCCTTTTCTCATCTCTGCCTGACATAGTACTGCCCTACAAAGCCAGACTGCAGTAACTACGAACAAAAATGTGCAACATTGTTTTCTCGCTCGACAGTAAACAGACCAACATACAGTATAAGTGTATACTTATACGCGGCCTGAAAAGGTTTGGGAACCCTGGAACTATTCAAGAGGCTGGAGGTTCACATCCTGCCAGGGCATGAATTTCATGGAGGCCATGGCCGCCGTTGCCCCTGAGGGGCCAAACTGAGGGCCTCCGTTTGGCCTTGTGCCCCTCAAACCAATGGCATGGCCTGAGGCCACCGTGGCCTTAATGCCCCAGCTGACTGTACCACTTTCTCCTCTGTCTCTTGTCAATTTGTAGACAGTAGACACCGATGTCTCTTTGTCATGTGTTTTTTGTTGAGATTCTGAAATCTTAACTCCTCCGAGTCCCCATCTTTAAAACAATCCAGTGACTTTGATTGGTGCAGGATCAGATTGTAAATACCATCATTTATCTATTTCACTGCAGATTAGGTTATCATCCCTAACCCTTAAATTCAACAAATTCTTTCAATGGACTAAAATCTTGTTTCATTTGATGGCCTTCCTGCACTGGCATTTGGCCTTTGTGCCCTCAAAAAATGGACACCACCAAAGGCCAAGTGGCCTTGCCTCTAAAATGACGGAATTACAGGTCTGCATCCTGCATACCATCACCTCTTTGTAACAAATTTAAAAGGACACTTGACTTAAAAAACATGATTTGTTTTATTTGTGTACACCGTCACTGTGGATGTGAAGGCCTCTGGCTGTTATGGAGCACTTTGTTATTACAGTAGTATCTTACCGGTATAACAAGGCCATGTGATCAATGACTTTTGGCCTAACAGGGTATGGACGGATCATAAATCCACACATACTGTACACACCAATGACAACTCATTTGGAATTACACAGATTCTTAAGTTGCCTCTGCCCGTAACCAGCACGTGTAACTTGAACCGTACTTCTTCTAGAGCGTAGAGTATGGTTCACTAGCTCGGGGGAGGGAAGCAGTTGCTCTTACAGTACTGTACAGTGAAAAGTCGTGTCCCAATATACACATGGAAGAACCCTCCCTCACTGATGCCATTATGATAATTCACATAGATTTCACCACTATAGAAGCTTTGCATTGAAAACCGGTTCTGCAAAATGGAAAGAATAAACTTTCTGAATTATATTATATACACTAGCTATTTTAAACTTATTCTTTTACGGCGTGGCACCTACTGTTAGCCCAGGCCTTTCTTTTTGAGCATGAAGGGTGTCTTTGTTTATGTAAATCAGGAGGGGCCAATATCAAACTCCTGGACCAAATGTGGGCACTTACAATACCGTTTATATTTTCTGAAATATTTCACTTTTATTTCAATATAAATAGTTTTCATCGACTATGTTGGATTTGTGTTAATGTTTTTTCAGCCACTTCAATCGCCGATACGTAGTAAACTTTCACTCTGTACTTGGTCTGCTCTTTTTGGCCTCTACACCAAACTTCTTATCTTGCTATTTTTGTCTAAGGTTCTCCTCAGAATAGTGATGCGAGGGTTCAACGTGTTAAAGTGTCAGTAGATGGCGTTCTGGGCTCTGAATGTACCTTGGTTGCCATGTCTGCTTATAATAAGCAATTTGTGTCTTAAAAAAAATAGTATAGTTGCTTATTGGGATTACTTTCTAATGTTTTTTAAACTAGTGGTTCCCAAATCTTTTCATATCAAGGACCCCAGATTAACATATTTGTCCACAGTCGCAGACCCCCATCTGAAAATATGTGGTGCCAGGGACCTCCACACAGATTTATGTTGTTGAAATGTTTCAAAAATATTCAAAATATTTTTTTTCCCCTCAATATTTTTTAAATAGCAAATTATACAAGCTCACAATGTGTCGCAATGTGACACATTGTGAGCTTGCTGATCTGCTATTTTCAAATGTAAATGTAAAGTAGTATAGCCTACTGTAGTTGCTTCTGTTGGGCTTATTTCTTTGGCAAAATCTGGCAACAGACAATTCCATGTCACTTCCTTACTTGCGTGCGTGCGTGCGTGCGTGCGTGCGTGCGTGCGTGCGTGCGTGCGTGCGTGCGTGCGTGCGTGCGTGAATGAATGAATGAATGAATGAATAAATAATAAAGTGTGCGTGCGTGCACGTGCGTTCGTTCGTTCGCTCGTTCGTTTGCACTTTATTTATTTATTCATTCATTCATTGAATGAATGCGTTCGTGGAACGAATGCTCACTACGGTCGTCTGTATTTTTTAAGCCCTGGGAAACCCACCTTAACACCCTCATTAGCATAATGTATGCGAGCATAATCTATGCAAACCACGCCCACACGCATTTCCAAACCATGCCCCGCCCCCAATTCGCATATGTCAACTAAGCTCCTCCCCTTCATTTACATACGGTCGTCTGCATTTTTTACGCGCTGGGAAACGCCACTTAGCAGCCTCATTAGCATAATGTATGCGAACCACACCCACACACATTTCCTAACCATGCACCGCCCCCAATGTTTATACGTCGACTAAGCTCCTCCCCTTCATTTACATACGGTCGTCTGCATTTTTTACGCGCTGGGAAACGCCACTTAACAGCCTCATTAGCATAATTTATGCGAACCACACCCACACACATTTCCAAACCATGCACCACCCCCAATTGTCATACGTCGACTAAGCTCCTCCCCTTCATTTACATACGGTCGTCTGCATTTTTTACGCGCTGGAAAACCCACCTTAACGCCCTCATTAGCATAATGTATGCGAGCATAATGTATGCAAACCACGCCCACACGCATTTCCAAACCATGCCCCGCCCCCAATTTGCATACGTCGACTAAGCTCCTCCCCTTCATTTACATACGGTCGTCTGCATTTTTTACGCGCTGGGAAACGCCACTTAGCAGCCTCATTAGCATAATTTATGCGAACCACACCCACACACATTTCCTAACCATGCACCGCCCCCAATTTTTATACGTCGACTAAGCTCCTCCCCTTCATTTACATACGGTCGTCTGCATTTTTTACGCGCTGGAAAACCTACCTTAACGCCCTCATTAGCATAATGTATGCGAGCATAATGTATGCGCACCACGCCCACACGCATTTCCAAACCACGCCCCGCCCCCAATTTGCATATGTCGACTAAGCTCCTCCCCTTCGTTTACATACGGTCGTCTGCATTTTTTACGCGCTGGAAAACCCACCTTAACGCCCTCATTAGCATAATGTATGCGAGCATAATGTATGCAAACCACGCCCACACGCATTTCCAAACCATGCCCCGCCCCCAATTTGCATACGTCGACTAAGCTCCTCCCCTTCATTTACATACGGTCGTCTGCATTTTTTACGCGCTGGGAAACGCCACTTAAAAGCCTCATTAGCATAATTTATGCGAACCACACCCACACACATTTCCTAACCATGCACCGCCCCCAATTTTTATACGTCGACTAAGCTCCTCCCCTTCATTTACATACGGTCGTCTGCATTTTTTACGCGCTGGAAAACCTACCTTAACGCCCTCATTAGCATAATGTATGCGAGCATAATGTATGCGCACCACGCCCACACGCATTTCCAAACCACGCCCCGCCCCCAATTTGCATATGTCGACTAAGCTCCTCCCCTTCGTTTACATACGGTCGTCTGCATTTTTTATGCGCTGGAAAACCCACCTTAACGCCCTCATTAGCATAATGTATGCGAGCATAATGTATGCAAACCACGCCCACACGCATTTCCAAACCATGCCCCGCCCCCAATTTGCATACGTCGACTAAGCTCCTCCCCTTCATTTACATACGGTCGTCTGCATTTTTTACACGCTGGGAAACGCCACTTAAAAGCCTCATTAGCATAATTTATGCGAACCACACCCACACACATTTCCAAACCATGCACCACCCCCAATTGTCATACGTCGACTAAGCTCCTCCCCTTCATTTACATACGGTCGTCTGCATTTTTTACGCGCTGGAAAACCCACCTTAACGCCCTCATTAGCATAATGTATGCGAGCATAATGTATGCAAACCACGCCCACACGCATTTCCAAACCATGCCCCGCCCCCAATTTGCATACATCGACTAAGCTCCTCCCCTTCATTTACATACGGTCGTCTGCATTTTTTACGCGCTGGGAAAACGCCACTTAACAGTCTCATTAGCATAATTTATGCGAACCACACCCACACACATTTCCAAACCATGCACCGCCCCCAATTTTCATACGTCGACTAAGCTCCTCCCCTTCATTTACATACGGTCGTCTGCTTTTTTTACGTGCTGGGAAACCTACCTTAACGCCCTCATTAGCATAATGTATGCGAGCATAATGTATGCGCACCACGCCCACACGCATTTCCAAACCACGCCCCGCCCCCAATTTGCATATGTCGACTAAGCTCCTCCCCTTCATTTACATACGGCCGTCTGCATTTTTTACGCGCTGGGAAACGCCACTTAACAGCCTCATTAGCATAATTTATGCGGACCACACCCACACGCATTTCCAAACCATGCACCGCCCCCATTTTTTTTAAGTCGACTAAGCTCCTCCCCTTCATTTACATACGGTCGTCTGCTTTTTTTACGTGCTGGGAAACCTACCTTAACGCCCTCATTAGCATAATGTATGCGAGCATAATGTATGCGCACCACGCCCACACGCATTTCCAAACCACACCCCGCCCCCAATTTGCATATGTCGACTAAGCTCCTCCCCTTCATTTACATACGGCCGCCTGCATTTTTTACGCGCTGGGAAACGCCACTTAACAGCCTCATTAGCATAATTTTTGCGGACCACACCCACTCATTTCCAAACCATGCACCGCCCCCATTTTTTTAAGTCGACTAAGCTCCTCCCCTTCATTTACATACGGTCGTAATATATTTTTAATTATTTACATAATTAATGCAGACCCCGCCCCAACCTTATTTGCATAATTAATGCAGCCTCATTTACATAATATGTAAATGAGACGCGTGACCATGCCCCCAATTTGAATAATTAGGCTAATTTGCAACAAGACGCGCGCCTCGAATGCATGTTGTGCAGTCTCATTTACATAATTAATGCAGACCACGCCCCCAACCTCATTTGCATTATTAATGCAGACAATTAATTAATTCATTGAATGTCCACCGCATCTATAGCGGATACCCAAGCTCGAAAACGCTAAAGGCGCCTGCTCAACCGCCGTTTGGGCCTCGCGCTCGAGCCTGGTACCCACGGGACCGGCTCGCCACCCCGCACGCGGTTTTCGGGCCCCAGGCCCCGAAAACCGGGCCTGGGGACGGAAGGAAGGAAGGAAGGAAGGAAGGAAGGAAGGAAGGAAGGTTGCACGCTATTTAATTAATTGTTTGTTTGTTTGTTTGTTTGTTTATTTATTTATTTATTTATTTATTTATTGAAGGAAGGAAGGAAGGAAGGAAGGAAGGAAGGAAGGAAGGAAGGAAAGAAAGATGTACGCTATTTATATATTTATTTATTTATTTATTGAAGGAAGGAAGGAAGGAAGGAAGGAAGGAAGGAAGCAAGGAAGGAAGGAAGGAAGGTTGCACGCTATTTAATTATTAATTAATTAATTAATTTATTGATGGATGGATGGATGGATGGATGGATGGATGGATGGATGGAAGGATGGATGGATGGATGGATGGATGGATGGATGGATGGATGGATGGAAGGAAGGAAGGAAGGAAGGAAGGAAGGAAGAAAGAAAGAAAGAAAGAAAGAAAGAAAGCACGCTATTTAATTATTTATTTATTTAAGGAAGGAAGGAAGGAAGGAAGCAAGGAAGGAAGGGAGGAAGGAAGGAAGCAAGGAAGCAAGCAAGCAAGCACGTTATTTATTTATTTAGCCGATAGGCAGACGCCCGGGGGGGGGGGGGGGGGGGAGGGGGGGGCGGAGACCCGATTCCGGATAAGCGGTTGAAGATGGATGGATGGATGGATGGAAGGAAGGAAACATAGTCGGGGAGGGAAATAAATAAATAAATAAATAAATAAATAAATAAATAAATAGTCAGTCTCGACAGGGGCCATTAATGAAATAAATAGCTCCTTTTAGTTGACCTTGTACCAGTGAGCCCAGCCAATGCAGGGGGCGGGGCCATAATTAATTAGGCCTATATAAATATATACATAAAGTGTCCTTAAGCACAACTATCAAAATAGTACAGTGTCCAAATCAAAAGTGACCATAGCAGTCAATGCTAGTTAGTGCAACAAGTCAATGCTAGTTGCTACAAAATAAAAGAAATAGCCTTGATATAGACCAGTGGTTCTCATTCTCAACCAATAATTTGATGACTTAGATCATCATCTAAACCATGCAAAATAGCTGCACAACTGATATTTCCAATTCTATTCTCAAATATTCTATTACCATCTGCTGTGTCAATCATGCTCATTTCAGCACGGCAGGCGAGCCTATTTCAACCAATTGCTGGGTCAGAAGTACGACCTGTAATATAATATCAATATTTCCTATAGACTTTTCACAAGAGATATTTCACAATTCACACGGTTAATGCACGGCGGCATAACAGAACCGTTTTAGGCTTAATATAATAGTTTTAATATACCGGTAGGCATTATGTCTTACCTAACCAGCCCTCCAGTAAGAATAACACATGTTTATTTACTCACGTGTAGCAGCTGATGAGAATGCAGCACCACGTTGCCGTAGTACAGACAGTGCTGGTGGTGTCTGCATGTTTGACTGGAATAAAACTCGGGTAGATAATCCAAGGTAACAAAAATTCACAACAAACAAACAAACAAACTAACTGCTAACAGGCTACAAACCGCTTTAATTTTGAAGAAGTAAACACAGACAGTGTAGTTGGTTGGTTGGTTGGTTGGTTGGTCAGTGACGTGAGTCTTATCCCATAGCCCGAAGGGGCAGTCAGCTTGGTGGTTGGTTGTCATGGCGATATTACAACCAATCGGTGGACGATCTGCTCTGTACCTGCTTCTGCACTCTGTCTGCGGTACAGTAGGTACTTGTCGTGCCCATGCATGATGTGGTTCTATTGGAGGTGGTTGGTTGTTGTCAGTGTTGACATCACGAGTTCACGGGTAATCGCGACCAATTAGATAGATTTTTTAAAGTTTAAAAAAAAAATTAAAAAAAAAAAATTAAAAAAAGATTTTTTTCAAAAAAAAAATCATTTTTATCCCCCAAATTTTTTTTCGGGGTGTGTGAGAAGTGTGGGCACGGCGTGCCCCCGCGTGCCCCCCCCACTACATCCCTGGCTACATGTAATTCAAATGGTTTATTTACAAGTCCATTTCACCACACAAAAGACAAGCCGTTTCCTCCTTTTATCCTCCTAACTTCCAATCCGGGGTTGGTTCATTCATAATGTCGTCATCATCTTCATCTTCTTCATCATCATCATCATCATCATCATCATCATCATCAACATGTGTCAGAGAAAGCAAAGATGGGCCGCCGGCCGCAGGCCGGCGGTCCATCTTTGCTTTCTCTGACATATAGAACCTATCTCCCTTAATTGACACGAGCTGCCATGGCAGCTACGCTAGAAAACCCAAACCACCTAACCAATCAAGCCAGCCATGGCCCCCCAGCCCATGGGATACATTCTCCTGGCAGCCGGTTGGCTCTCCCCAATCACCTAACCAGGAAGTGTTCTCTCTCCTTCTCTGTTTACCTAGGAGCAGACGCATGAGTTGAGTGTTGCTTCAAACTATGTCAAGGGATGTATATATATAGATGTCACATTGCTCTGTTCAATTGCTCTTACACTTGGGACAACATGAGACGACGCTGTGTTGGACACAAGACGTGGGTCAACGTGCCTCGTGAGGAAAGGAGGAGAGGAGGTGATGCACCATGGTGTCATGAACTTCAAGAAGCAGCGTGAGGAACAGGCAGAACCAGACTGAGGGTGAGAGGAATGAAAATAATGCTGTAATGTTTTGTCACAAAGATTGTATTTAGTTATAATATTCTAAATTAACTAAGCCAGTGGTTCTCAACCCTTTTACACCAAGTACCACCTCAGAGAAGAAAAAAAATAGCAGATATACAAGCTCGAGCTTGTAGATCTGCTATTTTTGAAAAATCGTGAAAATTTGAATTTTGACCCGATTCTTTAAGTGTCTTTTGAATCCTTCTAAGGTTTTTTGAAAAACCTATGTTTCTTTGTCAGCAATCTGGCCAGCCATCGTCAAAGAAAAGGTCCTTTTCACTTAACTGGAGCTCAGTTAGTCTGTTCTCTTGAGAGACAACTATGTCAGTGGTGCTCAAACCTTTTCATGTGAAGGACCCCCAAAATGATGGCCACAGACCCGCATCTCAAAATATCTAGTTCCAGGGACCACCCAGAAGCAAAATTTGAGTTACAACCATTCGCTTTGAAAATACATATATTCAAAGATTTGCACACATTTTCACGACTTTTTCAAAAATAGCAGATATACAAGCTCACAGCGCGGCACTCGGTGCTGCGCTGCGAGCTTGTAGATCTTCTAAAAAAATTGTGAACATTAGAATTTTTACCCGATTCCATAAGTGTCTTTTGAATCCTTCTAAGATTTTTTGAAAAACCTATGTTTCTATGTCAGCAATCTGGCTAGCCATTGTCAAAGAAAAGGTCCTTTTCACTTGGAGCTCAGTTAGTCTGTTCTTGAGAGACTACTATGTCAGTGGTTCTCAAAGCTTTTCATGTGAAGGACCCCCAAAATTATATGTATTTGGCCACGGACCCGCATCTCAAAATATTTAGGTCCAGGGACCACCCAGAAGCAAAATTTGAGTTACAAACGTTTGCTTTGAAAATACATATATTCAAAGATTTGCCCATATTTTCACAACTTAAAAAACAAATAGCAGATCTACAAGCTCACAGCGCGGCACTCGGTGCCGCGCTGTGAGCTTGCATATCTGCTATTTTTCACTGGTTAAAGCATTCAATAATTCTAGGCCTAAATGGGTGAAGGAGCAGGTCACCCAACAAATTACTTAATTTTACATTAATTACACACGCCATGACGCCTTGAACTCATGGAGATTTCTATTGTTTTTGCCGAATTCCCGAGCCAATCATTTGACGACCGAGGGAAAGATGCTTACGTCTCCGGCAGGATACTCTGCAAGTCTCCTACTCCGCCCGGTCATCAAATTATTGGCTCAGGAATATAACAATAAAATAAATCTCCATGAAAGGCTTCATGATGGAAGTCATTTTTTTGGGAGCGGTGAAAGCGCTCCCAATAGACAGGTATGTCTGTGGCTGGCTGGCTGGCTGGCTGGCTGGCTGGCTATGTGGCTGGCTGGCTGGCTGGGTATGTCTGTAGCCTGGCAATACCTTGAGTGGCCACACAAGTTAAAGGAGGGGCGCTGTTGTGCAGGCACAAACACACACACACACACACACACACACACACACACACACACACACACACACACACACACACACACACACACACAGATTCACCGCTCCACTTCGAACCGAGGTTTGATTTTTGGGTGAACCTTAGCTTTAACAGTCTCCTATCCATTCTCGGTGACTGATTGATTGTCTTGTATCCTCCTCCTTTCCCCAATGTCATCCTCCTTTCCTCTACCTTTCACTCTTCCGCTCCCATCCTTTCTGTCCTCTCTCTCTCTCTCTCTCTCTCTCTCTCTCGCTCTCTCTCTCTCTCTCTCCTTCTCCCCCTCTCTCTCCCTCCTCTCCGTGCTGGCTTTCAGTGTCTATCGCCCCCCCTCCTCCACCCATGGCTCAGCTGACTCCACAGATCCCACTGACTGGCTTTGTGGCCAGGATGCAGGAGAGCAGTAAGTTCAGAGAGAGAGAGCCCCAGACAACCATCCATCGACCTCCTCATCCACTGCCTTATGTCCAACTAATCTCTCCCTCTGTCCGTCCGTCTGTCTGTCTCCTGAACACGTCTGCATGCACCGTGGCTTGTTGTTACCCTTCTCTTCCTTTTGTCTTGACTAGAGCAGTGGTTCTCTCAACCTTTTCAGGCTGTGACCCCCAAAATAATCATATTTTAACTGGGGACCCCTCCTCCCACCCTGACGAGCACTAAGAGTTGAAGCTTTACATTTTGTATAACACGGTTCTATTGTGGAAATAGCAGATCTACTTGCTCACAACGCCTCGCAACACCAGGTGTTGTGAACCACTGGTCTAGACAAAGTGGTTCCCAGACTGGGGGGTCAGGACCCCGCCAAATTATTTCACGGGGTCCCCAGATGATTAGCTTAATGTAACAGTACAACATTATTTTCTCACTCAACACAGGGTATCTGCACATTTTAAAGTTACAATTTAATTATTTTTAAAACCTTTTTGATTCCAAATTGGCCACATATCTCGTAAGAAAGAGGCGTTGTGAGCTTGTAGTTTGGCTATTTTCACAATGTTTATCTGTGGATCCGAGTCAAACTAAATGTAATACCTGTAAATCCAAGTGCTTGTCAGTTGTCAGGGTGCGGGTGGCGGTACCCAGTTCAAATATTATTTTGGGGTGTTGTGGCCTGAAAGGTTTAGGAACCCTTGGTCTAGACTAGACTGTCTCACCCTCATCATCAATGCGTTACTAACATGCAATCATCAAAGACGGTATTCTGTTTGTAAAAGGTATCTGACGGGTTCAATCATCATCGTCATAGATAGAGTGCGAGGGAAATTCAGTTGTCATAACAGCAGCACGGCAGAAAAAGCAGGACAAGATACAGATAGGGGTAAAGAGATGCATCTAAGCTTCCAGAATATAATTCATACTACATAAATAGAGGGTACCTAAAAAAATGAATAAAGGATATTTACTGTCCTCTCTCTTAGTTCTTTTCGCTTAGTTTTAGGTGTACAGTAAGTGACCTTAAAATGCTTGTTTGGGGATGTATTTATCTGTATTGAGAGTTGTATATACACTTGTAGTATTCTAGATTTGAGTGTAAGGTGAAGGACTACTGTAGGTGTGGACAAAAACATTGTGGGCGTAATTCCAGGGGACGGGAGACTCTGCTTCCCCCTGTTGGCATTTTGCGATACCAACAGATATATTGCAATAGCAATGTAATCTTTACTGACGGTTTTGAGTTGTGTTCTATGTTTGAAACATTTATGAGATGATGCCGATTTTCTGACTAAACCATGACAACGTAATTGAGTTAAATGAAGTGATTTTATGATTATTTTTCTCCGTCTCACTGCATTTACTAACTAACATGAGCCAGCGTAGAGTAAATATCATTGTTGGGTTGAAACCTTGTCTATAACCGTTTTGTATTTATAATTTAAAAAATGATTTAAAACAGTGAAAATAGCTGATCTACAAGCTTGTAGATCAGCTATGTTCTCTAGTTTTGTGCGACTGTCTTGTATGATGAAGCAGGGCTTCACTTTACGTGGGGGAAAAAAACATATCAATTTGAAACTTGGACAAGGTTTCTGCCCGATAGTGATGATATGAAACAATGTATGTGTGTGTATGCGTGAGTACAACTTCACCGTCAAATCAGTAGGGATTTAACAGTATAAAACACTTGAGAAGCTTTATGCCCAAATATCCAGAGGAACTTGAAACACGGAGACAAGATGCAAGCATGTTCATCACAAATTAAGTTTTTTTGCATGACCCCCCTCTGTTTACGATTATTATGCATGATTCTTTTGCCGTCTTATTAAACCAAATCACGCTTCTTAGCATGGAGCATGCCATGCATATACGTGCACAGACCAGGCCCTGTAGCGTTATTCCTGATTATGACTCTCTCTGGCCCCATTGACCATATTCACACAGTGACATCATACTTGAGATGACATAAGAGCATAATGTTAAAAAGGACGACTTCAGCCATTTTCAACATCTCTTCATGTACTAATACTCATTATAATATGGCACCATTTTTGACTGCTCAGTCTCATAGGAAGGCTGTGGACAGGTCAGAAACTCGCCTACCCGTGACATCATTGACGGATCACGAGCAATTATATGAAGACAGGTTGAAAATGGGGCGAAGGCGTCCTTTAACCCATTTAGAACGGGTACACATTATTATGTATCATTATTTTATGCTTTAAGTATTGAAAAATAGCGGATATACAAGCTCGCAGCGCGGCACCGAGTGCCGCGCTGCGAGCTTGTAGATCTGCTATTTTTGAAAAATTGTGAACATTAGAATTTTGACCCGATTCCATAAGTGTCTTTTGAATCCTTCTAAGATTTTTTGAAAAACCTATGTTTCTATGTCAGCAATCTGGCCAGCCATTGTCAAAAAAAAGGTCCCTTTCACTTAACTGGAGCTCAGTTAGTCTGTTCTTGAGAGACTACTATGTCAGTGGTTCTCAAACCTTTTCATGTGAAGGACCCCCAAACTGATATTTATTTGGCCACGGACCCCCATCTCAAAATATTTAGTTCCAGGGACCACCCAGAAGCAAAATTTAAGTTACAAACTTTCGCTTTGAAAATACATGTATTCAAAGATCTGCACACATTTTCATGACTTTTTCAAAAATAGCAGATCTACAAGCTCGCAGCGCGGCACTCGGTGCCGCGCTGCGAGCTTGTATATCTGCTATTTTTCACTGGTTAAAGCATTCAATAATTCTAGGCCTAAATGGGTTTTAATGTCTCTGTGTAAATACGGTCATTCGGAGGCATGTTCAGCCATAATCTCACTCTCTCTCTCTTTGTTCGCCGCTCTCTTTCCAACAGTCGCTGACACACCCACCCCGCCTCCCCCTCCCCCTCCGGACGACCTGCCCCTGTTTGACGACTCCCCGCCCCCTCCACCCCCCCCTCCCGTGGACTACGGGGAGGGGGAGGAGGACGAAGAGGAGGTGGACGACGTGGACGCCGCCGTGGTGCACTACAACGACCCCTACGCCGACGGAGACCCCATGTGGGCACCCAAGAACTACATCGAGAAAGGTGCGTGCGCTCGAAAACGAGCAAAAAACATTAACCACTGAAGGTAGGGTGTGATGTAATGTGTTTGAGCTTGTAGATCTGGCATTTTTTTACCCTCACTACATTCACTGCACTTACCCTCACTGCATTATAAACAGACTTATAATGCATTTTAATCTGCTTATATTACTGTATAATTATAGTTATAGGAACTCATAAATACTCTTAATACTTAAAAACAATGATCATAGCACATTATAACCCATGTTAATTCTTATAGTTGTAAGATGTTATAATGCTTCATAATATAATGCATTGTAGTTACTGTTAAAATGCATTATAATACGGTCATTACAATTCACTATAAACTGTAATTTGTTGCTTTAACAGATTATGGACAGTTATTCTAGTTGACCATAAGTCATTATAGAATGCTTTTAATGTGCTATGAGTCTTGTTATAAATCATTATGAGCATTAATAAGTTCTTATAACTATAATTATAGTGTTATAAGCAGATTATAATACATTATAAGTATGTTTATAACTCATCATAGACATAGGAAGTGTGCAGCCATGGACCACACATTTGAGACAAAATGGAGCAAATTTAATTGAAATTGAACTTGGACCAGAGTGTTGCCTAAACCAGTGGTTCTCAACCTTTGGGTCGGGACCCCCAGATGGGTCCCCAAATAATTTTGGGGGGTCCCCAGATGATTAACTTAATGTGCAACACTGTTTTCTCACTCAACAGTAAACAAACCAACATAAAGTTTTAAGTGTATATCACATTTCTAAAGTGACAATTTAATTACTTACTTAATACCTCTGAAATGACGCGTTGCGAGGCAGGTTGATCTATCGAGTGCTGATCATTTCCGGTTGTCATTGTCATCTGCCGTCGCCATAGCGTTGCTTAAATTCGCGGCCTGAAAAGGTTGAGAACCACTGGCCTAAACGTTAGCTACCTTCTCCTTTTCCTCCAGTGGTCGCCATCTACGACTACAGCAAGGACAAGGACGACGAGCTGTCGTTCATGGAGGGCGCCATCATCTACATCATCAAGAAGAACGACGACGGGTGGTACGAGGGCGTCAGCGGCGGCACCACCGGCCTCTTCCCGGGCAACTACGTGGAGTCCATCATGCACTACGCCGACTGAAGAGTCACCGCTTATTTATTCAGTCATATCTCGTCGTCCCCGCAAAGAGACAACGGACGAACTTGACAGCAGAACGGGCTCCGTAAGACGCATAAGCCGTACAGTGTGTGCTTTGTTTATTTCCATATGACAGAATGTTCTTCTTCCCCCTCGTCGATAAATGCAGATAAATGGAAAATAAATATATATGTATTTAGTTTATTTTTGGTGTTATATTGAAGGGCAGGTGGGTGGGGGGGAACGTATATGAAAATGTGTAAAAGCCCCCGAGTCATAATGTTTGTCGTGTGACGGGAGCATAAATTAGGTATAAAAGAATTAAAGGTTTTTAAAAAGATTGGACTGCCCCCTCTTGCTCACGTTGGTTTTGCAGTCTTTGGGGACTTTTCCAAAGAGATGGTTTGGCACAAACTGAAGGATGTACGTACATTAACTGCTCTTCCTGCCCGCACAATGGTTCTTCATAGAGCATTCTTCCAATCAAGCCATTTCCTTAAAGGAGTTGTTCATTCCCAAAATGACATTTTTTTTTAATCGATTACTCACCCCATGGAGACTTGAGTTCAATAATATATTTGTTTTTTTTGTCGCATTCCTAAGACAATAATTTCATTAGAATAATTTTGCCTGGGCCTACAAAGATTATACAAAGAGCCAATTATTGGCTTCAGAATGCGAAGAAGCAAAAAAATATTGAGTAATTGATAGAAAAAAGTCATTTTGGGGGTGAACTACTCCTTCAATAGGCTCTATGCACAGCAGCCATATTGGAACAAGATTGGGCTTCTTCCTTACCTCCTTGATGATTCTAACGAAGGCTCTGTTCCACTTGGTGTAGCAGCAGTGTTTTCTTTTTTTTTTTATTGCATGGACCCCCATAACTCTGAGAGTGTACAAATGGAACCAAACGGATCTGTAGGTTCCATGTGTACACTCTCAGAATGGATCTGTAGGTTCCATGTGTACACTCTCAGAATTACACACCGGCCATTTGGAACCCCCATAAGGAACCATGAGGGTGCCTGAGGCGTGATTTGGAATTGCACACGCGTTCTGGGCAAACCCCGCCCATGGAAGCTTTTGATTGGCTGAACTGGCGCTAGGGAGCGCTCCTTTTTGGTCGCTTGGACCGCACGGAGGTGTGAGGTGGGCGTTTATCGTGGGCTTGCCCAGGCCTTACGGCCTGGGCATAAATATAACTATTGCATTCACCACGGCTTCGTAACTCGCGCGGCGCTCCGCCGGCCGCGCGGCCCTGGCCCGCTCTTCGCGGGCACTCGCGCGAAGAGCAGGACCAAGGTCCTCTCTGGCCTTCCCGCCGCTTGCAATGTCGTGGACAATAATCAAACGGCTCCGCCCAGAACTCATGTGCAATTCCAAATTAAGCGTCCCGCGGACACAAATTTGAGACAGAATTGAGAAAACTGAATTGAAATGGAATTGAGATGAGTGTTTCCAGTGAGCCCACATGCAAGAATATCAATACTCTTTACTCTGTTTTGACTTGGAATGAACAGAACGTCAGTAGAGCATCGCAGCGGAAGTGGTTTACTGGTCCCACCAAAAAAATCTCCCATTCATTTCCCCCATAGACTTTTACAAAAATATTTATAACAATTATGTTAAGCCTAGAACAGGGGTCTTCAACAGGGGGTCCCAGAGTTACTACAGGGGGTCCTCCAAATCTTTGAGAGATAGAAACTTCTCCTTTTTTTATATTAACCACTTGAACCCTGGCGTCCATATTCTGAGAACTTTAGCCAACAAATAGCAGATCTACAAGCTCACAACGCCTCGCAGCGCGAGGCGTTGTGAGCTTGTAGATCGGCTATTTTTGGCAAAGAGCTTTGGTGTAGAGGGTAAAAAGAGCAGACTAAGTACAGAGTGAAAGGTCAAGTTTATTAAGTATTGAAGGTTCAAGTGGTTAAATATCTGAAAACACAAATTGACATGAATCCAAAATACACGATAATGATTGTGCTGTCAAACGATGAAACTATATGGAATTTATGAAACGTTTGTGGGGGTCCCTGCTTCATCTCTCTCTCAACTAAGGGGTCCTTGGCCTGAAAACGTTGAAGACCCCTGGCCTAGAAGCAAGCCTTCCAGGATGGCAGTGAATTATGACCATAAAACCTTTGATCCTATATGAAAACACATTTTAATATTTCATTATTTGATTTACATTTAATAAATACCCTTTGTTTAGCGATTTTCAAAATGTTCTTTTCATAGAAACAAAGGTTTCATAGAAAGTCTATGAGGAAATGAACGGGAGATTTTTCAGTGGGACCAGTAAACCATGCCCACTGCGATGCTTTATTGGCATTATTGGTAACACCTGTGAAGGAAGAGTCCCAATTCCTCCCCAATATGGGTGCTGGAGCCATAGAGCCCTTTCCATGTGAATATACAGTATCAGCTTTGATGGAACGAATGACATTGAAATGTCCTCCTCTCTTGGAGGAAGCAACATGATCAAATCAATGATGTATTATTCACCTTCAGTGAAAGTGTTATTGTTTAGTTGTAAATAATATAATTAATGTGAGCTGCAGCCAATTGGGTAGTGTAAATTCAATGAATGTCGATTATTATACTGTTTTTTTCTTAAGCCGTCTGATAAATTTTTTCCCTGGTTTAGGATTATTCTGTCTTCTATTCTCTGATCAAAGTGTTAAATCACAATGGTGCCATTCTGTCCGACTCGTCACCCCGATCTAATTTGGCCCTCCTGTTTAAGAAACTAACGAACCACATTGTCTTCTCCGTATATTCAGGGGTCATCGCCATGCTGGCTTGTGGTGGACATTAATAGTCAAAATTATATTTTTGCCACAGACATACAAAATGAATGGACAATGCTATTAACAGAAACACATAAAGAGCTAGCCCTGAATGCTCACACAGGTCTGTAACTCTGAGGTCTGTACAAATGGAACCAAATGGACCCGTAAGGGTCCATTTGGTTCCATTTGTACACTCTCAGAGTTAAGCAAATGAAACATTTGTGAACCACAAGAACTAATTGGACTCCTAATGTGTCATATTAAATGTGTTATACATATTCTTAAGACAACCTGGAGACTTGACATTCAGTAATTGAGTCTTGGGATCAAAATAAGAAACATTATAATGGCGTCTCATTGATGACCACTGCATATGTTGTATATCAAATGTTCCTGAAGCAGTTTGCTCCTGGAATTCAAGTCTTGGCATCATTACAGCATGCATAACTCTTAAAAAAAAAGGATGTATTGGGTTACGTTTAAAATGCTTCCATTTATGTTGTAAATGTACACACCATCTAGGTTATTTTATTGTTGAAATCACTGAATTTGTTTAGACTCCAGAGGTCATTTTGTTAGACTGTTTTGTTTTCTATAAGCGCTGATTTTTGTATTAAAATATTTGAAGTCATTGAAATTTGAAAGGTTCTTCCAACTAATCACAGCTACCTTATAGAGTATAGCATTTTGATTCATAATTTAAAACTTCTTGACAATAGAACACATTCCAGTTTTGGACCATTTCAGCCCAATCTCATTTATTTTGTGTCATCACTGTTAATTTTTTTTTCTTCTTTTTTTTTCACTAATGCAAAGCAAAATGTGTAGATAAAAAGTAGGATAAATCGGTAAAGCACCACGATTATAATAAAGAATGGATATTTCTGCTGATGGGCAGAAACCTTGTTATTTTATTTTTTATTTTTGTTGTAAATGAAAGTCCTACTTCTATCATACAAGAGTGTCGCACAGAAGTTTATATTGAAAATGATAACAAAGGAATTAGTGGAAGAAATATGTAACAAAAATAGGTAATAATGTGTTCACTTCCGGCAGAAAGCGTGAAAATTTGCACCTAGGGGTATTTTTGTGCGCCGAATTCAAAAATTGACTGTCCCAAGCACTTTTCCCATGGGATCTGGTGGCTCTAATTCACTTACCATACTAGGGAAAAAAGACCCCCCAAAAAATCTTCTTTAAATAGCATGTGAGGGGTCTATCTAGGGGGTTTTCATGATTCTGAATCCATTGCAAGCATTTGTTTTGCACGAAAAACATTCCTTGGGCAAGAAATGGACCCTACACAACTGTGAAAAGTGATGACTCATCACTAAACCATAGTTTTGTGGGGTCCATTTCTTGCCCAAGGAATGTTTTTGTGCAAAACAAATGCTTGGAATGGATTCAGAATCATGAAAACCCCCTAGATAGACCCCTCACATGCTACTTAAAGAAGACTTTTGGGGGCTCTTTTTTTCCTAACCCTAACCCTATGTTAAGTGAATTAGAGAAAAGTGAATTTGAGAAAAGTGCTTGGGACCGTCAATTTTTGAATTCAGCGCACAAAAATACCCCTAGGTGCAAATTTTCACGCTTTCTGCCGGAAGTGAACACCTTTTTCACATATTTCTCCCACTAAATGGTTTTGGCGTACAAGGTTTCCACCCCACAGCAATGATATGCAGTGTTGCCGGATACAAGAAGAGTGGGCACTAAGGAAATTGTCTTATTTTATCCAAACTGTTAAATAAAATATTTGAAAAATAGTCTGAAGTAAAGTATACATGATGAACATGCACGGTACATCATTATCAGATACTGTATAAATGTACCCGATGATTGATTGGATTGTAGCAATTTGTTGCAATTGGCGAATGTTCAAGCATGTTCTAATAATGTACACTTTACTCAAGACTTTTTTTTTTTTTTTCAATATTTCATTTTTTTACATTTTGGGGGAAATAGCCAATTTTACAACAAGGTGCTCAGTTCTCCATAGTGCCCACTCCTCCTGTTACAGTATTGCCAGACCCACATAACACTGCCGTTAATGCACTTCAGACATCAGTGGAGACCAATATGACAACTCTTATACCTCTACACAGTCATCACCCAGAAGGAAAACAAGTTTCTTCTGTATTTTTCCCCCCACAACTGACAACTGTCATCTTTTTTAACTGTAGGGCATCAGTTTCTTAACTCAGGTCTTTGAAGTCAAAGCAATGCTGTGTTTTATTCGTTCACCTTTCTGACTTTAAGACCCAGCCTTAAGTCACAGTAAACAACAGGATTTTTTTGACTTGAGGGTTTCTTTTCTAATGCAAGTGGAAAATAGACGTATTTCATCTGACTCCTTAACACGTAGGCTACTGTAACAGATCTCACTCTGATGTGTTTCTCCTTGAATCATTTAACATGCATTCATTGCTGTTTTACATTGCCTGATATTACAGCTTAATGCCTTGATAATTCTGTCTGTTTGCTTTAGTATATATATCAAACAAAAAACCAAGTGTTCCAGCTTCAGTTGTTGAATCTTTATCTCTCTGCCCTTAATTTGTATATATAATATGTTAATTGAGAAATTAATGTACAGTCTTTTATAATAAACAATTCTATGTAGCAGTTTGCCTGAGCGTGGTCATTGGGCATCAGAACTCAAACAGAGAGGTACCTTTGTAATAAGGCCATTTATTTAATCATTTATTCCTCCTAATTTAGTTGTTGCTAGTTCCACTATGTGTATAGTGGCGGTCACTGCTGACACCTACTGGTCTTAGGAGGCATGTAAGTGGTTTCCAATTTTGTTTCAGCTCAAGAGCCAAACCAGAAATTAGACATTTGCCAAATAAGTGAAAATAGCAGATGTACAAGCTTACGCGTTGCTTTGTGCCATGTTGTAAGCTGGTAGATCTGCTATTTTCACTAGTTTTACTTTTTTTTTTTTACATTTATTTCGATCTTTTCATTTTATTTATGAAATACTTTGTTGGAATTGTTTTTAATTCAAATAAAGTTGTGAATTTATTTATTTATTTTACATAGGAAACCTAAAATAGGGGATATTTACTCGTGATCCATAAAAATTCCCACTGGGAAACAGTGGTGTAAACAACTATGTCTGTCTGTGTCGGCTCAGGTGCACAATCGGTTCTGCCAGTCTGTATAGACGGGTTTCTGGTCCACGTCACGTTTGATTCGGTACCAAAATTAGCCAATGAAACCAGCGCTCCCCAAAACAACAGGTTTGGGGATTGGACGGACTGATTACATGATACAGTCACCTGTGCATTTAGTCTCAATGTTTGTAAACAAGAAACCCGTCTTATTGGTAGAGAGCCACTGTAACAGACACCAGCCACTGCTTTTTCACCTGACAAGAGTTCCATGACTGGGAGGAGTGTGTGTGTGTGTGTGTGTGTGTGTGTAGTAAGTAATCTCTGCTAAACAGGCATGGCAATACCCTGACCTTAGCCACGTTCCCAGCCTTTTCTCATCTCTGCCTGACATAGTACTGCCCTACAAAGCCAGACTGCAGTAACTACGAACAAAAATGTGCAACATTGTTTTCTCGCTCGACAGTAAACAGACCAACATACAGTATAAGTGTATACTTATACGCGGCCTGAAAAGGTTTGGGAACCCTGGAACTATTCAAGAGGCTGGAGGTTCACATCCTGCCAGGGCATGAATTTCATGGAGGCCATGGCCGCCGTTGCCCCTGAGGGGCCAAACTGAGGGCCTCCGTTTGGCCTTGTGCCCCTCAAACCAATGGCATGACCTGAGGCCACCGTGGCCTTAATGCCCCAGCTGACTGTACCACGTTCTCCTCTGTCTCTTGTCAATTTGTAGACAGTAGACACCGATGTCTCTTTGTCATGTGTTTTTTGTTGAGATTCTGAAATCTTAACTCCTCCGAGTCCCCATCTTTAAAACAATCCAGTGACTTTGATTGGTGCAGGATCAGATTGTAAATACCATCATTTATCTATTTCACTGCATATTAGGTTATCATCCCTAACCCTTAACTCTCAAATACCTGGAACGCGCCCGAGTCGCATTAGAGTTTAACCACTTTAACCATTATTTTATGCTTTAACTTTAGAAAAATAGCAGATATACAAGCTCACAGCGCGGCACCGAGTGCCGCGCTGCGAGCTTGTAGATCTGCTATTTTTGAAAAATCGTGAAAATGCGGGCAAGTCTTTGAATATCTTTGACCCGATCTTTGACCCGACTTCTAAATCCTTCTAAATCATGCTGTTCTCAAACCTTTTCATGTCAAGGACCCCCAAAATTACAGGTATTTGGCCACGGACCCCCATCTCAAAATATGTTGTCCCAGGGACCACCCAGAAGTAAATATTTGAGTTAAAAAAGTTCACTTTTAAGTAGATATATTCAAAGACTTGCAAAAAAAAATCATGATTTTTCAAAAATAGCAGATCTACAAGCTTGCAGCGCGGCACTCGGTTCCGCGCTGTGAGCTTGTATATCTGCTATTTTTCAATAGTTAAAGCAGTCAATAATCCTAGGCCTAAATGGGTTAAATTCAACAAATTCTTTCAATGGACTAAAATCTTGTTTCATTTGATGGCCTTCCTGCACTGGCATTTGGCCTTTGTGCCCTCAAAAAATGGACACCACCAAAGGCCAAGTGGCCTTGCCTCTAAAATGACGGAATTCCCGGTCTGCATCGGGCATACCATCACCTCTTTGTAACAAATTTAAAAGGACACTTGACTTAAAAAACATGATTTGTTTTATTTGTGTACACCGTCACTGTGGATGTGAAGGCCTCTGGCTGTTATGGAGCACTTTGTTATTACAGTAGTATCTTACCGGTATAACAAGGCCATGTGATCAATGACTTTTGGCCTAACAGGGTATGGACGGATCATAAATCCACACATACTGTACACACCAATGACAACTCATTTGGAATTACACAGATTCTTAAGTTGCCTCTGCCCGTAACCAGCACGTGTAACTTGAACCGTACTTCTTCTAGAGCGTAGAGTATAGTTCACTAGCTCGGGGGAGGGAAGCAGTTGCTCTTACAGTACTGTACAGTGAAAAGTCGTGTCCCAATATACACATGGAAGAACCCTCCCTCACTGATGCCATTATGATAATTCACATAGATTTCACCACTATAGAAGCTTTGCATTGAAAACCGGTTCTGCAAAATGGAAAGAATAAACTTTCTGAATTATATTATATACACTAGCTATTTTAAACGTATTCTTTTACGGCGTGGCACCTACTGTTAGCCCAGGCCTTTCTTTTTGAGCATGAAGGGTGTCTTTGTTTATGTAAATCAGGAGGGGCCAATATCAAACTCCTGGACCAAATGTGGGCACTTACAATACCGTTTATATTTTCTGAAATATTTCACTTTTATTTCAATATAAATAGTTTTCATCGACTATGTTGGATTTGTGTTAATGTTTTTTCAGCCACTTCAATCGCCGATACGTAGTAAACTTTCACTCTGTACTTGGTCTGCTCTTTTTGGCCTCTACACCAAACTTTCTATTTTTGTCTAAGGTTCTCCTCAGAATAGTGATGCGAGGGTTCAACGTGTTAAAGTGTCAGTAGATGGCGTTCTGGGCTCTGAATGTACCTTGGTTGCCATGTCTGCTTATAATAAGCAATTTGTGTCTTAAAAAAAATAGTATAGTTGCTTATTGGGATTACTTTCTAATGTTTTTTAAACTAGTGGTTCCCAAATCTTTTCATATCAAGGACCCCAGATTAACATATTTGTCCACAGTCGCAGACCCCCATCTGAAAATATGTGGTGCCAGGGACCTCCACACAGATTTATGTTGTTGAAATGTTTCAAAAATATTCAAAATATTTTTTTTCCCCTCAATATTTTTTAAATAGCAAATTATACAAGCTCACAATGTGTCGCAATGTGACACATTGTGAGCTTGCTGATCTGCTATTTTCAAATGTAAAGTAGTATAGCCTACTGTAGTTGCTTCTGTTGGGCTTATTTCTTTGGCAAAATCTGGCAACAGACAATTCCATGTCACTTCCTTACTTGCGTGCGTGCGTGCGTGCGTGCGTGCGTGCGTGTGTGCGTGCGTGCGTGAATGAATGAATGAATAAATAATAAAGTGTGCGTGCGTGCACGTGCGTTCGTTCGTTCGCTCGTTCGTTTGCACTTTATTTATTTATTCATTCATTCATTGAATGAATGCGTTCGTGGAACGAAT
>NW_027664992.1:35000-37027 GCF_963921795.1 Nannobrachium achirus
TGGTTCTCAACCCTTTTACACCAAGTACCACCTCAGAGAAGAAAAAAAATAGCAGATATACAAGCTCGAGCTTGTAGATCTGCTATTTTTGAAAAATCGTGAAAATTTGAATTTTGACCCGATTCTATAAGTGTCTTTTGAATCCTTCTAAGGTTTTTTGAAAAACCTATGTTTCTTTGTCAGCAATCTGGCCAGCCATCGTCAAAGAAAAGGTCCTTTTCACTTAACTGGAGCTCAGTTAGTCTGTTCTCTTGAGAGACAACTATGTCAGTGGTGCTCAAACCTTTTCATGTGAAGGACCCCCAAAATGATGGCCACGGACCCGCATCTCAAAATATCTAGTTCCAGGGACCACCCAGAAGCAAAATTTGAGTTACAACCATTCGCTTTGAAAATACATATATTCAAAGATTTGCACACATTTTCACGACTTTTTCAAAAATAGCAGATCTACAAGCTCGCAGCGCGGCACTCGGTGCCGCGCTGCGAGCTTGTATATCTGCTATTTTTCACTGGTTAAAGCATTCAATAATTCTAGGCCTAAATGGGTTTTAATGTCTCTGTGTAAATACGGTCATTCTGAGGCATGTTCAGCCATAATCTCACTCTCTCTCTCTTTGTTCGCCGCTCTCTTTCCAACAGTCGCTGACACACCCACCCCGCCTCCCCCTCCCCCTCCGGACGACCTGCCCCTGTTTGACGACTCCCCGCCCCCTCCGCCCCCCCCTCCCGTGGACTACGGGGAGGGGGAGGAGGACGAAGAGGAGGTGGACGACGTGGACGCCGCCGTGGTGCACTACAACGACCCCTACGCCGACGGAGACCCCATGTGGGCACCCAAGAACTACATCGAGAAAGGTGCGTGCGCTCGAAAACGAGCAAAAAACATTAACCACTAAAGTCCTATATATTATGGTATATAAGGTAGGGTGTGATGTAATGTGTTTGAGCTTGTAGATCTGGCATTTCTTACCCTCACTACATATTTATGTTGCAGATTCGACTTTTTCATAGATTCCATCAGTGTTGGATTCATGTCCAATCCAATACAATATTTTTTTTGCTATTTTACTTACCCTGAGCTGCTATAGAGACGTGGGTGGTCCTGGCTCGTCCATCGCTTTCCAACGAGCCATTCTACATGTTGCGACAATTTATTCCATTGAAAATGGTTTAGAATAAAGTTTAGAGCCCCCCCCCCAAAAAACTCTATTTTTGCAAATAATCGGAGGCCTCGACTAAGCCCCCGTCTAAATTTTGATTCCACCCCGAAAACCGCGAGCTCTTTCCACCGGCCCGTAATCGGGTAACGCCGCCGCATCGCGTCGCCTAATCCAATACATATTCACATCTTTAGAGACCTTTTTCTCTGAACTGTGTCCCTAGGGCACCGAAAACGTTTTTTTTTGCGGCTAAAAAGAAAAAGAAAAAGCCGATAGCTAACTGTTTGCTCACTTCCTCCAGTTCACGTTCATAACACTGTTTGCAGTGAAAACCCAATGCACTTCTGCCTGGGTACCCGGATGTTATAGCGAAGGCTTCTGGAGAAATGTCTGGCACTTTAGCGGCTTTTTGTGGCCCCTGGCAGTTAACAAGTTAATGTGTATTTTCAGACTGTTAACCACTTAAACCCTCAATACTTGATCTGCTCTATAATGCATTATAAACATACTTATAATGCATTTTAATCTGCTTATATTACTGTATAATTATAGTTATAGGAACTCATAAATACTCTTAATACTTAAAAACAATGATCATAGCACATTATAACCCATGTTAATTCTCATAGTCGTAAGATGTTATAATGCTTCATAATATAATGCATTGTAGTTACTGTTAAAATGCATTATAATACGGTCATTACAATTCACTATAAACTGTAATTTGTTGCTTTAACAGATTATGGACAGTTATTCTAGTTGACCATAAGTCATTATAGAATGCTTTTAATGTGCTATGAGTCTTGTTATAAATCATTATGAGCATTAATAAGTTCTTATAACTATAATTATAGTGTTATAAGC
>NW_027664991.1:0-60000 GCF_963921795.1 Nannobrachium achirus
CTATTGTGGCTCGACGGACACATTGCACCTGTTCTAACGACAGGCGCTTCTGCTCTTACAGCCTCTGTTTCACATATACCTGTTTTTATATCTAATCGTAGAGTTCTTTCACTAAGTTCACAGCGTGTTGTTGCTATTTCAAATTTAACTATGATTCCCCTGCATTTTAGCTCCTCGAATAGTCACAAGCTGCAGTCTGCAGATGCCAATCCGACTATTTTAAAAATGGCATTAATAAATGCAAGATCTGTGTGCAATAAGACATTTATATTAAGGGACTTTTATACCTCACATATGTTAAACTTTCTCTTTATAACAGAGACATGGTTGAAAGGTCAAGATAATGTTACCATGAATGCTATTTGTCCTATTAATTGCAATTATATTAGTGACCCCAGGCCTTCGGGTAGAGGTGGTGGGTTAGCTGCTGTTTTTAATCATCAATTCAGTTGCCGTTCAATGGATACTGGTACATTTAATACATTTGAAGTGCATATATTTAAGATTGGTATTTTTAACCCTTTTTATTCTATTTTAATTTATCGTGTACCTGGCCCAAATAGTGGCTTTTTAACTGAGTTTGCTGAATTTTTATCCACTGTTTTAGTTAATTATAGCCAAGTCCTGATCTCAGGGGACTTTAACATGCATATTGATGTGGAGACTGACAAGTTCGCGGCTGACTTTCTGCAGTTGACTGAGTCTTTTAATTTGTTACAGCATGTAACTGGACCCACACACACACACGGCCATACACTGGACTTGGTCTTCACTCTAGGCCTAACTCTCAGTGATATTTGCATTGACGAACTGTATGTGTCTGACCACAAGCCTATTATTTTTAATATTGTTTTTAATGTCGACACACAAGCCCACAAACGCTCAATCAGATCCCGCAATATTAATAGTCATTCTGCTGAAAAATTCATTAACACTTTTACTAATCTTAGTGCAGCTGTAATTTTCCCAACTCAGACCAATGAGTTAGTTGATTGTTTTAATCATTTATGTTCTTCAGCTATTGAATTGGTCGCTCCTTTTAAAATTAAATCTATTCCCTCAATAAATAGGACCCCCTGGATGAATGAAAGCATTCGTGGCCTTAAAAGGGATTGTAGAAGGACTGAACGTAAGTGGAAAAACACCAAATTGGAGGTACATTATTTAAATATGAAAACATTGCTTTTAACTTTTAACCAAGCAGTGAAGGAGGCAAGAAATAATTATTTTTCTGACCTCATAAATAGAAATAAGAATAATCCGAGGACACTGTTTTCAACAGTTGATAGACTGGTAAACCCTGCTCCTGCCCCTGTTCCAGTTTTTTCTAATGATGACTGTGAACTGTTTTTATCATTCTTTTTAAATAAAATCACTAATATTAGAAATATGATTTTACCTCCATCCACACCCACAGTTGACTGTCCAGACCTGCCACCACTACTTAGTGAGTTCAATCACATCTCCTTGGAACACCTAACAGCAATTGTGTCCACAATGCGTTCCTCCTCCAGCTCGCTTGATGTGATACCAACCTCTATTTTTAAAGACGCTTTTAACTTCTTTGGCCCCCATGTTCTCTCTATTGTAAATAGCTCTCTTAGCTCTAGATGTGTACCTGATTATTTTAAACACGCCATCATCCAGCCACTTTTAAAAAAAGCCAACCTTGACCCATCACTTCATCAAAATTACAGACCAATTTCTAAACTTCCTTTTATTGCTAAGATTTTAGAGAAAGTGGTATGTGAGCAATTGCTTTTAACTGCTGAAAATAATAGTATTTTTAACAAGTTTCAATCAGGATTTCGTCCTAAGCACAGTACCGAAACAGCACTCCTCAGGGTCTCAAATGACATCTTGATGCGTGCAGACTCTGGGGAGTGCTCGGTACTGATGCTCTTGGATTTAAGTGCTGCATTCGACACTTTAGACCATTCCATTTTGATCAGTAGGCTTGACCAATGGGTGGGTCTACGGGGGACTGCCCTGAAATGGTTTGTCTCCTATCTTTCTAATAGAAGTGTGGCCGTGGCCATCAATGATCATGTTTCCTCCTCCGCTAAGCTAGAATATGGTGTACCCCAAGGTTCGATTCTGGGCCCCATTTTATTCTCCCTATATATGCTCCCTCTTGGTATTTTAATTAGCCGTTTTAATCATGTGTCTTATCATTTTTATGCTGATGACACCCAGTTGTATTTTTCTTTTAAATCCTCTGATCATAGCAAGTTGTCTGTTTTAAATGATTGCTTAGCCTCCATTAAGGACTGGATGGCACAAAACTTCCTCCAGTTAAACCCAGACAAGACTGAAATCCTTATTATAGGTCCAGAGGGCATTCATGAGAATATAAAGCAATCCCTGGGCCCGTCCTCAGCTCATTTTAAAACCGTGTCAAAGAACTTAGGTGTTCTCTTTGATAGCCAGTTGAGTTTTGAACCTCATGTTAAAAAAGTGGTGCAAACATGCTTCTTCCAATTAAGGAATATCAAAAAAATTAAATCACTTTTGACGCCCCAAGACTTGGAAAAACTAATCCATGCATTTATATCCTCACGGCTGGATTATTGTAACTCTCTATTCTCCACCTTGAGTCGCTCCTCTGTACACCGCCTCCAGCTGGTACAAAATGCAGCCGCTAGACTTTTGACCAACACTTACAGAAGGTCTCACATTACACCTGTGCTGGCTGCATTGCACTGGCTGCCCATCGAGTCCAGAATTGTTTTTAAAATTTGTTTAATTGCTTATAAAGCTATCCACGGGCTGGCCCCTGATTATATAGCAGAATTATTGCCACCCAAAGATAATGTGAGGCTGCTTAGGTCGTCAAACAAACGCCTACTCAAGGTTCCCAAAACAAAGCTTAAAACTAAAGGGGATCGAGCGTTTACAGTAGTAGCTCCTACTCTCTGGAATGGATTACCACTGTCATTAAAATATGCAGAGTCAGTAGATGTTTTTAAAAGACTGCTAAAAACCCACTTATTTAGGAATCACTTTGGTGTGTAATATTGTTTATTAACATGTACTTACTGTTTATTTATATGAATTGTTTTATTTTTCTGTGATGTTTTTGTTTTATTTCATTGTGTCATTGTGTACAGCACCTTGTAACTTTTGTTTTGAAAGGCGCTTTACAAATAAATTACCTTACCTTACCTTACCTTACCTTACCTATTATTGCGAGGGGTTGTGTGCGCCGTGCGTCATGCAGAACAGTTAGATTTTCAGCTCAGTCCCCAGCTGAACAATCACACTAGCTGCGTTTACATGACAGCTTCATTCCAATCTGATCTAAATAAACCCGGTTGAAGGTATTGGATCAAGTGTTTACATGGGGTGAGATCAATCCGATCTGGTGTTTACATGTGCCCACTTTTAAATCGTGTTGTGAAGCAAATGATTAAATAGATCACATTTCCCTGTATCCATTAATAATAATAGTAATAATAATAATGAAGCCTATAGTGCAAATGCACAGCCCCACCAAAGTGAAAAAATAAGCTGCAATGCTCTTTTAATTAGATTATTGGGGATGTGCGTTGTTCTGTATAGGCCTACATATATTAGGCCTATATTATCATTATTATAATCATCACATCACAATCCATATTTTCGCTGACGGCCCATAGAACATCATAATGGACATGGACAAGTGCATTCACGATAATAAACAAAAAGTATAGTTAAATCCCAGTGATGTTACTAGGTTTTAATGTAATGGGTCCCGGGACCCACAGGTGGTCATTCAAATGGGTCCCAGAAAAGTTTTATGAGTCCTCAATATAAAGTTTACGCGTGCAAAATGGCGTTGGACGTCGGTGGAATCAAAACAAGGCTGTTTCTATCGCCTGTTTAAGACTTTCTACGTGGATTTTATTTGTGTTAACATAGGGTAAAGTAGGATGCTTTCACCCATGAACAATGGTGGTGTCTATGGAATTTCTTTTTTTTTTTCTTTTACCGCGATGCGGTAAATTATTTTAACATGGACTCCAATGGAGGCGCATCCCTGGGACCCCAGGACCATGACATGAATGAGTCCCTGGGCGACTTGAATGAGTTTTTGATGCGGGATGCGGACGTAATGACATCACTGAAATCCTATATTTAAATACCTTTGACTCTCTTATATCCCCTTACCCCAGTCCCCTTTAAATATTATTTATCTGATGAAGGATATTGGATATTTTGCTGGTGGTTTCTTAGGCTATTTATGATCGCAACTTCGCAAGAAGACAATTAGTTAGTGACCAGGTCAATCTGACCTGTTCAAAGAAGCACAGGACTCCACAGGAGGAAAGATGAACGAGGACATTTGCGCTCGTGAAGTTTTTGGGTCGGTGTGTTAACCTCTCTCTCTCTCTCTCTTTCTCTTTCTCTCTCTCGTGATTTTTTGCGTTGTGTGTGTGTGTGTGTGTGTGTGCGTGCGTGCGTGCGTGCGTGCGTGCGTGCGTGCGTGCGCGCACACACGCACTCTCTCTCTCTGTCTAGTTGATCGATCTGTCGTACGGTTCTCAATCGAGACAGGAGTCTTGGGGCTTGCATGAGAAACACGTGCGCTCACGTAGGCTACACAGATATTCTGCACATTTATAGATTGATTAAAAAATGCGTTTATAAACTAAATAGACTAATGTAGTGAAACATCACAAAAAGTGCCACAATAAATGGCCAGGAAGCGTGCGCTGAAAGAACATGATCAGATTCTAATCGGGTTAGGTGTATACATGGAAGGATTTTCCTTTTGATCGGGTCGTAAAAAGGTCTAGACCACCCCTCTGCATCCGATCAGAATTTACATCGGGTTGGTTTTGATCGGGTTTATTTAGGTGTATACATGGAGAATTAGATCCAGTTTATCTAAAATCTTGTTTTAATACGATTAGAAGTGTCCATATAAACGGGGCTATTTATATTAAATACTACTAAGAAAGGACTGTTATTCAAGGGTTGGAACTAGGACCCGCCACAGTGGCGTCTGAATGGACTTAAACCAGGATGTCTAACGATATGGTCAAGGTAGTCAAAGGTTTGTGCAGTACAAAGATATCTGGGTTGTAAGGCCAGATATCTTGGGAACTGAATATGAGTTGGTTGAGGTTGAAGTGTCCTTGAGGATACGTGGATGGTCTTGAAGGTAGAATCCTGACATCCACAACAAACACCAACCTGTCCAGTGAGAGTGTTACTGTCAGTGTCCACAACACCACAGCTCACATCACAAAACCTTCCTCCTCTTGTGCTCTCGTCTGCCCCACCACAAGTAATCACGGACTGAGTCGAGCGTCTGTGAGTTTGTGTTGCAGATAGACAGATTTTCGCCGACTTTATGTCGTCCGTCTCTGCAGATGATGTCCAGAAACATGCTCCTTATTGGCTAAATGACGTTCCTACCTGCATACAGGTGGCCTTTGTTTGCACCTCGCAAAAAACTTCAGCGGCAGTGCACCGCTTGTGATTGGATGCGCTGAACGGGACTCCTTTTGTTAAAATTCAATAAACGGGAACATGCGATAATATGCGATATTATTAAGCATAATTACAATGCCTGTCTCATTAAAAACAATATATATTTTAAAGTTGAAGGGTATATATACAGTCTATATTTTTAAATCTCGGGTCCTCTCGGATCCTTGTGGGTAAATGCATTTTGGACAGCCCCAAACGGACCCGACCCTACCCTGACCCGAGGGACAAGTGAATATTTTAGACCCAAAACGGCTCGGTTCTCGGTTCGGGTCTCTGGTTATCGGGTCCTGGAAGACCCGTGCTACGCTCTAGTTCAGAGCTCCCCCAAGGTTCTGGGGGCTCCCCCCTCCCTCCCCCCTCTCGTTCTGTTCTACCTCTCCTCCAGGTTCCAGGGGGGTCTCCTCCCCCCCCCCCCCCCCCCTCCTCTTCTCCAGGTTCCAGGGGGGGTCTCTGGAGCCCTGAATGAGGCCCATAAGGGTCTGGAACCCTGAGAGTACACACATGGAACCAAATGGACCCTTACAGGTCGCTATTATGGAATCCTCAGGGCTCTATACTAGTGACTTTTCTGTTTCGCAAAGATATAGGCTATTTGCTGAATGTGAATGCTCACAATGTGTCGCAAAGCAACACATTTTGATCTTGTAGATCTGAAATCCCAGAATATGGAGCCTGGGGTTTAAGGGGTTAATGTTTATAAATAAGGTGTGTTGTTAAAGTGTGTTAAATTAACCAGATTTAATTCAATACACGTGACGTCACATGTGTGTTTATATGAGCACCACCAGCACCACCCAACCATCACTACAGCCCAGCTTCTACAACCACAGATGCTCTGTGCTCAGCACTGTTCCTTCATATGGCCATAGTAAGCATCACATGTAGGGATGTTGCTTTCTACAACCACAGATGCTGTTCCTTCATCTGGACTGGTTTATAAAGCATCATTTATCTACTCCATCATGCAGGGATGTTGCTTTGTCAAAAACAACATGAACTTTGAAGACTTGGGACTTGGGACAGCCTAGACAGGCTACACTGATGTGTAATATTACACAGAATAAACAAACTCATTTAATATGTTTCAGGGCAGGTTATGATTCTACTCCTCGTTCAGTTCTCTCTGTGTCTCTGTGCTTGAAGGTAAGATTATACTTATATTATAATTATATTAACTCTCTCTGTGTCTCTGTGTTTGAAGGTCAATCATATCCACGTCGGTTCCAAAGTCGAGTCTTTTCTGTAGCCAAGACTACACAGTAACTGTTAACATGACAGCTTGGCTCGCGGTGCCCTTCTTTGTAGCACTGTGATTTTATGATTTTATGATTTTATGATTTTATGATTTTATGATTTTATGATCAATGCTCCATCTTTATGTTGCTGTCATTACTTGCACCCTTCATAGTTTGTAAGTCCTGGAATTTAGAACATTCCAAATAATCAATAAAAAATCAAACCTCGGTTCGAAGTGAAGCGGTGAACTGTTAATCTATGTGTTCTGGAGTTATGAACTATGTGATATATACATTCATTATATTCTGAATGAATTAATGATTTTATCTGGAGGGCCTAATTGTCATGTGAAGCTTGACCAATCCTCAAAGATTCCAATCATCAGACCGGGACGGACACTGCACACATATTCTGGACGTACGGGACAGATAAAACCTGTTCATTCTGGACTGAAATGACCATATATGGACATGGGACACAGATTTTGCTTTTTGAAAAAGCCATTCATTCTGGACTGATATTCTGGACGTACGGGACAGAAAAAACCTGTTCATTCTGGCCTGGAATGACCATATATGGACATGAGGTGACATACATTTTGTTTTTGAAAAAACCTGTTAATTCTGGACTGAAATGACCATATATGGACATTAAACACACATTTTGTTTTTGAAAAAACCTGTTCATTCTGGACTGAAATGACCATATATGGGCGTGGGACACACAAAGCCACTCATAGGAAGCGGTTTTCACCGCTTCAAAAAGTCAAACACTCCTCCTCCTTCCTCTCCTCTCCTCTCCTCTCCTCTCCTCTCCTCTCCACCCCCCCCCCCACCCCAATAATAGCCTAATAATAATAGTTAGGTTATAATAATATCATGGAGCAAGGAAACAGAAACTGGTTTGTTTACCTGGAAGAATCTTCTATGAAGGTGTTGCACTCTCTTTTCTTGAAGTGTTCCTCCCTCCATATCTGTAAACATATTAGACACAGGTTATGATGTGTTATTATGTCTATATAACATTTAGATATCTGTAAACATCTATCTTGTGTTTCCTCCAGAGATCGCTACAACCACCCTGAGACCTGACTTGGTGCTCTGGTCCCCTTCTCTAAAAAAGGTGTACATCATTGAGCTCACAGTACCCTGGGAGGACTCAGTGGATGAGGCTTACGAGCGGAAACACCTACGCTATGCAGAGCTCGCGGCTGAGGCACAACAGCGCGGCTGGAACGCTGAAGTCCGCCCAGTGGAGGTGGGATGCAGAGGGTTTGTGGCAAGATCTACAACCAGGCTCTTTGCAGACCTGGGAATTAGAGGCCAAAGCCAGCGGTCAGCCATCAAAGCTGCATCGGAGGCAGCCGAAAGAAGCAGCCAGTGGCTTTTTATGAGGAGGAAGGACCCCTGCTGGGCCCCAAAGTAACTAAGCTAGATAGCGTTCTTATAGGTATATAAGATTTGTTGTTCTGGATTGATATCTCTACGCAGTTGATGTATTGATGTTGATTAAGTCTCATGAGGAGCTGGCATAACACGATTCTCATGCATGCTTATTAATCACTTTGATTGTTGTATTGCTTATTGCTTATTGTATTGCTTTGTTGTGGATCGCTTTGGATTTGGAGCTTCCAGTTTGGGTATTGATGTTGATTAAGTCCCATGGGGAGATGGCATAACGCTATCCTCATGCTTAATCACTTTGATGGTTGTATTGCGTATTGTATTGCTTTGCTTGTTGTGGGTCGCTTGGATTGGGAGCTTCCAGTTTGGGCATTGAGCTTCTGCTAAATGCCTAAACTGGAGCCAGGAGGTATGCGGTCAGCCTATAGGCTTGACTCAGGGAAAAGGACGCCCCTGCCTTGCACAGTCCCATGAGAAGTCTGCCATCCATAAGATGAACGATGCTTTCATGATTAATTGGAAATGACGCAGGTTCGGGACTCATGACCCTGAGCTGGCCGCCTCTGGTGAGGGTGTATAGTATATAATGGCCGAAACACCCTAAGACCTGGAGGAACACTACTGATGATGCCTCCTAGATTAAAAACTAACCCCAGCCCCCCCCCCTCCCTTCCCTTGCATCCATCATTCACCACCAAGATGACACACACACACACACACACACTCTCACACGCATGTGCCTGCACAAAGGAAATGAACATCTTATCCTGTGTTTTGTAAAACTTAGACACAGGTTATGATGTGTTATTATGTCTATATAACATTTAGATATCTGTAAACATATTAGACACAGGTGATGATGTGTTATTATGTCTATATAACATTTAGATATCTGTAAACATATTAGACACATGTTATGATGTGTTATTATGTCTATATAACATTTAGATATCTGTAAACATATTAGACACAGGTTATGATGTGTTATTATGTCTATATAACATTTAGATATCTGTAAACATATTAGACACATGTTATGATGTGTTATTATGTCTATATAACATTTAGATATCTGTAAACATATTAGACACAGGTTATGATGTGTTATTATGTCTATATAATATTTAGATATCTGTAAACATATTAGACACAGGTTATGATGTGTTATTATGTCTATATAACATTTAGATATCTGTAAACATATTAGACACATGTTATGATGTGTTATTATGTCTATATAACATTTAGATATCTGTAAACATATTAGACACATGTTATGATGTGTTATTATGTCTATATAACATTTAGATATCTGTAAACATATTAGACACAGGTTATGATGTTATCATGTCTATATAACATTTAGATACTGCATGTACACATGTTCCATTTAAACCTCACACCTCCTGACATTGACAGTAGATGTCCAGTGGATTGGCAGAACATTGAGCTTGTAGATCAGTTATTTTTATGACCTTCTCTAATGTTTAAATCTACCTGTGAAGTTGGATTCTGCTTTTCAAAAATACGCTCCATTCTCCATTAAAATTAGAAATGCAAAATAAAACAGGGAAATAAACCTGTGGATAAAATGCATTTCCACATCTGTATGCAGTGTTGGACTAATGTAATCCTAAACTACAGAATACACCTTCTTTTTAATATCACTGCATTGTTCTATTGGAATTTAGAACATTTCAAATAAATAATAGGAAAGTAAAATAAGCAAGTATATGCACTCACACATGCACACTACACTCTATTCTCCTCCCCTCCCCTCTTACACCTCTCCTCTCCTCTCCTCTCCTCTCCTCTCCTCTTACACCTCTCCTCTCCTTTCCTCTCCTCTCCTCTCCTCTCCTCTCCTCTTACTCCTCTCTAACCCTAACCCTAACCCCATATCTGAACTAAAACGTTCGCTGGTAGGTGTTCCCCTCTGGCTTTCAGAGAGATTTGAGCGCTGATTTGAAGCATTTTGTTCAAAATGGCCCCTCCTGCTAACTTCATCCAGAGACCCATTGGTTTCTACTGCTATTGGCAGCGACCACAGCCATGGAGGCTTTTAATGGAAGGGAAAAGAAACGGTAACCCTAACGACCTGGAAAAATATTGTGATACATTATCATAATCATGACAATACTTATTGTCACATTTTAATATCACCATATGTGGTGGAACAATATATTGTTACTTGGGGAAAGTCAATGATTTTTCTTTTCCCAGTCAAATGGAGGTAGCCTGGTCTTGCTCATATTAATTCCTCACTGCGTGTCACTACCACCAGGGAGTGGTGTTGTGCAGTCTGGTTTATTAACCAGGCTAAAATGGAGGGTCCTGGTATTTTATTTTAAAGATTGTCCCTTATCATGTAGGGTATCTGTAATGTCCAGGCAGTGTTGGACACACTATGTGTATTGTATAGGAAGGGGGCGTGTCTGATAAAAATTAATATCAAATATCTAAATACTGAATCAACAACTGTCTAGAGCAGGGGTCTTCAACATTTCCAGGCCAAGGACCCCTTAGCTGAGAGAGAGATGTAGCAGGGACCCCAAATTATGTTTATTGTATACAATTGTGTTGCAGATTAAAAATATTCATATTTCAATATTTATCAGCATAGTCTTGTTCGACAGCACTATGAGTGTATGTTGGATTAATGTTTATTTTCAGACATTCACTTGAACCATTAGTCTGCTCTTCTTTTCCCTCTACACCAAACCTCTGCCAGAAATAGACGATCTACAAGCTCTCACCTCTCGCCTGTAGATCTGCTATTTGTGGCTAATGTTCCATTCAGAATAGGGATGCTAGGGTTCATGTGGTTAATGTAAATACATGATCCCATCATACAAAGATTTGGCGGCCCCCTGTAGTAACTCTGAGGACCCCCTGGGGGTCCCGGACCCCCTGTTGAAGACCCCTGGTCTGGAGTGAAACATGACAGGATAAAAAGCCTGAGTAGACGTTAAAATGAAGATGACCAAACGTGTTGTAAAGTGCAGATATCCCTGTAAAGCTCTTCATAAAGAATATGTTTCATTTGTGTTCTGCCTCCTGTTGACATGCAGATGTTTTGGTTCTTGGTTAAAGTTTTACATAAAGTTTAATATTAAAGTTATTATTAAATAACTTACCTCCTCCTCCTCCTGCTGTTCAGGTGCAGATTGTTCAGATGTGTTGTCATTGGTGTTTCCTTCCATGTCTACAGCATCTGGTTGTGTTGGGGGCAGCAGCCCATCCTTCTCCTCCATCTCTATCCTCTCAGAGTCGCTCCCCTCTTCCTGGTCGGCCATCTTCTCTGATTCTGTGTCTCTGGAACGTCCGACTGCCTCTCTCTCTCTCTCTCTCTCTCTCTCTCTCTCTCTCTCTCTCTCCTTCTCTCCTCCTCCTAGGAAAAGTAAAACACCGGATGGTGATTAGTGACAGTGTCAGGTCAGAGCACAAACTTGTCATCGTTGTCAATAATTTTTGTCCATTAGCAATTGCATGTTTTCAATTTTCAATTAAATTCAACTGAAAAGCATGTTTGTGGCTCATGTGTATCATTTCAGCTGTGACAAAGGGGAAAACATTTATTTCCAGGTGTTTCGCCATGATTCCGTCTAAACACTAACATTTAACTTGACTAATGCCTAAACCTAACGCCCTACCAAAGGCCTTAAAGGAGTGTAAATCCCTAACTTTCTTTTAAACCGCTCTGAAAAGCCACTTACAGGCGGCTGCTAATCGAAACTGGTAATAGGAATAAAGCCTGGGTATCAGCCAGACGCACTGGTGACCCGACACAGTGGAAAGCATTTAGACGCCTAAGAAATCAATGCACAACTGCAGTAAGAGTGGCCAAATCAACCTATTTTTTGGACTTAATTACAAACTCCTACTCAGATCCAACAAAATTCTGGAAGGCTGTTGGAAATAAGAAACCTGCCACCTCTCTCCCCCCAAGCGTGAAATTCGAAGGCTCTCTAGTTTCAGGTCCAAATGAAGTCTGTACAGCTTTTAATCAGCACTTTGCTGCCTCTGCTCACCTTTTCGAGGACAGACACGCAGGAACCGTCCCCACAAATAATGATTTTATACATGTTAGCCCTGGGTCCCAGTTCTCTATCCAGCCTTTTCCAACCAGTGCTGTTATGGAGGCCCTACAGGCCATAGACACCAGATCCTCTGTTGGTGAGGATAATTTAGACCCCTTCTTTTTAAAAATGTCTGCGCCTTTTATTGTGGAGCACATTGCTTCTATTTTTAATGCATCTATTTTATCAGGATTAGTGCCCAGTGTCTGGAAATCGGCGCAGGTAGTCCCACTACATAAAGGTGGTGACAGTACCGATCCCAACAATTATCGGCCAATCTCAAAACTGCCCTGTCTCTCAAAGATTCTGGAATCCTTAGTTAATAATCAGTTAAAACCATTCCTTACACAGCAGTCTATTTTAAGTCCTCATCAATCTGGTTTTAGAGCTAATCATAGCACCACCTCAGCTGTCACTTTAGTTCTTGACCACCTAATCACAGCAGTAGGCAAAAGCAAACATGCAGCAGCCATTTTTATTGACCTTGCCAAAGCATTTGACACCGTAGATCACTCTTTACTTCTAGAAAGACTACTCATCTCAGGTTTTGATGAAGATGCCTGCAGCTGGTTCAGAAACTATCTGCATGGCAGGCGCCAATGTGTGAAGATGGGAGATGGGCAGTCTGGTTTCCTTCCGGTTAAAGCCGGTGTACCACAAGGATCCATTCTTGGCCCTGTCCTATTCACCATTTATATTAATGAAATAGTTTCCTCAATATGTGACTGTCAAATCCATCTTTATGCCGATGACACAATTCTTTACTGTACCGCTGACTCCACCACACTGGCCATAGAGAAACTCCAACGATCCTTCAACACAATACAACACTCCTTTAACTCATTGACTGCCAAGGCACGAGTTTCACGAGTTATTACAGTAGTCCCAGGCTGCCACAGCCCGAGTTTCCCGAGTTGGAAGCCATTTTGAAAAAAAAAAATTTTTTTTTTTTTTTTTCAACATTTTTTTTTATAAAAAAATTTCTAAAAATGCCTCAAATGTATTAGGCATGATCGCAATTGCGAAATTGCATGTTTAGCCCCATAACAAACACATCTTTCAAAATGTCAAAAATGGCTGTTTTGTCTGACTTTGAAGGCTTGTATCTCATGAATGCCTGAACGGATTTCCAAGCGGATTTTTTTGTTTGAAAGCTGTTAAAAAGTACTACACATGTGGTGCATGATCTAGGCATGGGCGTGCACGATCCGCGCACTAAAAATTGATCTGTGCACTAGAAATTTAGGAAGGTGGCAGTGTTTGTTTTGTCTGACTTTGAAGGCTTCTATCTCATGAATGCCTGAACCGATTTCCAAGCGGATTTTTTTGTTTGAAAGCTGTTAAAAAGTACTACACATATGGTGCATATATGGTGCATGGGCGTGCACGATCCGTGCACTAAAAAGTGATCCGTGCACTAGAAATTTAGGAACGTGGCATCCTGGTACTTGGCGGCCATCTTGAAAAGGGCATTCAATGAGTTAATAGTCTTAAATTAACACTTAATGACAAAAAAATAAACTCATGATCTTCTCAAACACCCCAAACATAGACCTCTCCAACCTCCGTATCACCACCACCAATGGTTCAAGTATAGAAAAGGTTTCAGAATACCTTGGCATATGGCTAGACTACAAACTCAATTTTAAACACCATATAGATAATCTTGTTATAAAACTCCGCCAAAGGATTGGCTGCCTCTATAGAAATAAAACTAGTTTCCCCATGTTTTGTAGAAAGAGGATCATCGAAGCTACATTTTTATCCGTGTTGGATTATGGAGACATAATCTATCTTCATGCAGGTGCCTCCATACTAAAGCCTCTGGACTCAATTTACCATTCAGCTTTGAGGTTTATTACTGGTGCAAATTTCAACACCCATCATTGCGACCTGTATGGTATGGTGGGCTGGGGTTCTTTGACCTGTATGGTATGGTGGGCTGGGGTTACATGACCTGTATGGTATGGTGGGCTGGGGTTCTTTGTCAGAGAGGCGCAACTATCATTGGCATCTCTTCATTTATAAAGGCCTGGTTGGAAAACTGCCAGCATACATCTCTTCCATGCTATGTGAGAAACCTAGTTACATTCAAACTGGCTCCAGCGATTGGCTGGTCCTTAAGGTCCCCTTTGCTAATTCAGAACTGGGAAAAACTGCCTTTAGCGTTAGTGCACCTGATTCTTGGAATCTCTTGCAACAAGATTTTAAGATGAGTACCCTAGCATCTGTAGGTCATTTCAGGAGTTTACTTAATAACCGTGCATTACAAGTATGTAATTGTTTTAACTGATTGTTGTCAACACTGTTTTCTTTCTGTATTAATTAGTGGCCAAGGCACGAAGTGCCCGAAGGCCACTCATTGATATTGGACTTCATCATAACTATTATTATTATTCCGCCACTTTTTCTCTAGCGGCTAGACCGTGCAGTCGCTTTTTACGAAACTCCGGAGTATGGCAGAGGACTATGCCAAACGGCTAAAACGCGAAGCTCGCAACAATCGGCCAAAGGGTGGCGCTGTAGGAAGCCTTTGAAAAATGCCAACTTTGAACTGGTGTAGCTCATGCCCTGTTTCAGGTACAGCAATGAAACCTGTATACACTTATGCGTCTCCTCATGCCGAACAACTTTTAGGCTCTGACTTTTGACCTCTGACCTTTACTTCTCCCACAATTTTGAATTATATGAAAAACAGTAAAAATGTATCTCCTCCTGGGATTTTCGCGTAATATGCGCGAAACTTTTTTTACATGAACTTTGGACCAATACGGTCTGAAAACTTAGGCGGATTTTCTTTAAAGCGAAACATTATTTTTTAATAATTCACTCAATGTTGCAGTTTTATGCAAATTATTCTTCTGCCTCTAAATCATACATGCAAAGTCACACGTTCATGGCATTTGGCAAATATGTAGAGGGTTAGTCCAAATATCACTGAAAGCAATCTTACTCCAATTGGCCAAAGGGGGGCGCTATACGAAGCGTTTGAAAACTCAAACTTTAAAGGGGCATAAGTCATGCCTCGTTTCGTTTGAAGACATGCAACTTGCTTACACGCGTGCCTTGACTCAAGCGGAAGACATCTGTGTCTTTGTTAAGTAAGCTCCGCCCTTAGATTTTCCGCCAATTTGAGCAGTTTGTAAAACACTTAAACCCGCTTTTATTCCGGAACTTTCACGTCACGTGCACAGAACTTTTTTTACATGAACTTTGGACCAACATCTAAAGATCTGTCAGTTCGGATTTTTAAAAAATTGAAACATGCATTTTTAATAATTCAATAAATATTGCAAGTTGTATGCAAATTATTCTTCTGCCTCTAAAACATACATGCAAAGTAAAATTTTCATGATGAACTACTGTAGAGGGTTAGTCCAAACATCGCTGAAACCAATCTTACCCCAATTGGCCAAAGGGGGGCACTATATCATTTTGAAAGAAGGCGTCAAGTACATTACATGAAACTTTTTCTTTTTTCTTTTCTTTTTAAAAAAAATGACAAGTCCATTATGTGTGGCTGCCGTAGTGTAGTGGTCAGTGCCTGTGCCTGGTATACGGATGGTTGTCAGTTCAAACCCCACATCGGGTTGAGTTGATGTTAATATCCTGGATGCCCATGGTATGTGCATATGTCAAACTCTTTAATGTTGACACGTCTGATCTAACTCCAGATCACGTTCATGTTTAAAATGAGCCCCACAACTACTGTAGATCTACATGAAACTTTTTCTTTTTTCTTTTCTTTAAAAAAAAAAAAATGACAGGACCATTACGTGTGACTGTGGTAGTGTAGTGGTCAGTGCCTGTGCCTGGTATACGGATGGTTGTCAGTTCAAATCCCACCTCGGGTTGAATTGATGTTAACATCCTGGATGCCCATGGCATGTGCATATGTCAAACTCTTTAATGTTGACACGTCTGATCTAACTCCAGATCACGTTCATGTTTAAAATGAGCCCCAAAACTACTGTAGATTTACATGAAACTTTTTCTTTTTTCTTTTCTTTTTTTTTTTAAAATGACGGGTCCATAATGTGTGACTGCCGTAGTGTAGTGGTCAGTGCCTGTGCCTGGTATACGGATGGTTGGCAGTTCAAACCCCACGTCGGGTTGAGTTGATGTTAACATCCTGGATGCCCATGGCATGTGCATATGTCAAACTCTTTAATGTTGACACGTCTGATCTAGCTCCAGATCACGTTCATGTTTAAAATGAGCCCTTCTCTACCGGCTGTTTTTTTCTGTTTTGAGTAAAATGAGCCCTTCTCTACCGGCTGTTTTTTTCTGTTTTGAGTAAAAGAAAATATGATCACTCGAAAATGTCAGAAATACTCAGATTACATTTACTCAGATTGATTTCACTCAAGCCTCCAAAATATAAAAAATAAATCAATAAAATCAAGGCACTCAGCCTACATAGAACTTTTTTTTTTAAACAAACATGGTTAACAGATCCTGTGGCTGACTAGTGTAGTGGTCAGGGCATATGCCTTTCATGCAGAAGGTCGTTGGATCGAATCCATGACATTTGGTAGACTTTACAGTTTGGTATATATTATAATGTCTTTTGCATACATGTTGTGTAGAGGCCAATTTGTGCTTTTACCTATAACCACCGATTAGTGTAAAACTTTGTATGCACACTTCCCAGAGGCCAAGGAAAAACCTGTGCCCTGCATTTTTCACATCTGCCATTTATAGCGCCACCAGAAGGCCGACTTACAGTATGTAAAACACATTCTTCGATATTACTCCTTCAGATTTTATCCGAAAATCACACAAATCATTACACAGTAGTCTCTACAGTGATGTAATCATGACAGATTTGTCAGATATCATATTCTATCTAATTGGCTAACATTGAATTCCAAGGTTTGCAGGATTGCTCCTTTTTGAACAAAATGTCTCAAATCATGAACGTATTCTGCTATGTGTGTGAAATTTTGCACACACATTCCCACTAGGCCAAGGAACAGATGCCACCCTTCTCACATTGGCCTGTTATAGCGCCACCAGCGGGTCAATTTTTGCAAAACACATTTTTGGAACAAAATGCTTCAAATCCCGCATGCAGCGTACGATTGCCGTGAAAGGCCCAAGAACACGTGGCACCCTTTTCACTTTGGCCTATTATAGAGTCACCACTAGGCCAAAAAAAACCTACCTGACCTGCCGGAGTCCTGTTCGGAAGAACACTGCTTCTAGTTTTTCTTTGATGTCTTCTTTGCTTTCCCTTGATGCCTTTTTGCTTTCCTGCTTTTTATGCCTTGGTCACTTTATCGCTGCTTGCAGCTATATTTCTGTTTGTAATCTCGGCATCATTGTAAATGAGGATCTCCCTCAATTGATCTTTTCGAGAAATTAAATAAAGGTTGAATGAATGAATGAATAAAAAAAGTCTGAGAATTTTATTTAGCCTATAATAATGTCAGATCTGTGAATAAATTCCTTACCAAGAAATGTCTTCACCAATGTGTGTGTAAAGGTGTCTAGTAACACATCTAACAAAGTTTAAAATTCAAAATTCCTGGGAGAATTATTTACAGCTGATGAAAGTGGGGCTCCCATGGACTTTCTATATACTACTACTACAGGAAGAAAATACCCAGAAACTAAATCTGCTTCAAGTAGCATAATGTGAGGGGTTGTTGTGGCCTTTCTTACAAACAATTAAATCCACGTTTCATGTCAGGGTGGTGTTGCAGTCTATTGTTGTTTAACTCGTGTTTCTTCTTGTATAAATAAAAGCACTCAAATCACAGTCACTGTTACGAACCCAAAAAGGTTTAGGGTTAAAAAGTTGTAACATAAATATATAAAGATTGAAAGATTGAAAACCGGGATGTTGAGCATGAGGTGCAAATAATGGAGACCACACAGGTTTGGAGCAAAAGGTGCAATGTAATTTTACTCTACTCTTCAGGTTATTTACAAGTATTTACATTTCTACTGTTATTTCAAAAGTGTGCACAAGCACACACAGAAAAACAAGCCACTACCTAGGGACTAACCTCGCCTACCAGTCTTTCTGGGGAGAAAGCCTGGTGTTCGTTCACAACAGACCGTTTGGTTTCCGCCTAAAGCGCGGAAACCACTAGAAGAAGCGGCGTCGCTTTGATTTAGTTCCCCTCGTTTGTTTCCCCAATCACTATTAAAATGCTCGAGAAGCCTAGTGTAGTCTTGCCAGTCGCTACGAGTTGGACTAAAAGATGCATATACCAAACGAGTTTTTCGAAAGCAAAACTACGCCGCATCGAGGTATTTATTAGGTAGGCCCTAAAACTATGTTCTTGGGTGCAGGGGAATATTTTGGGTTAAAACTGAATCCGGTTGATAGTTCCGGCCAAAGTGTAGTCCGTCTAGGACTACAACATGACGTAAAGTGGTTTCCGCTCCCGAACGGATCAAACCCCATAAAGTGAAGTGATCCCAGACTACCTAGGGACACAGGTGTTGCCAAAATAACAAACGAAGCAAGTGAAACAAAGACAAGCTAACTAACTAACTAACAAGTAATTAGTCTAGTAAAACAAAAGTGGCAACAACCCCTTACCTAGTGTGATTAACAAAGTTCTACCTACGTGGTGCCTGTGTATAGAGGCCTCTGTCTTTCCCTGTCCCAAGGCAGCAGCATATAGCACAGAATTTACATGAGTAGGAGAAATAACACAATGTCTAAAAGTTTGCTCTGGGAAATGATTACAAAAACAACACTAAATGACAGGGCTACAACAAGGGCAAATGTTTGGGAGAGACTGAGCTGAGGTGGAGCTCAGCCTTTTATAGGCAACAGGTGGTGAATGATTGGATGAGGGTGGGGCCAGGTAATGGTTTGATTGACAGCTGATTGAATACTTTCTAAAACAAAAAGAGATCCTGTGCGGTCAACAAACTGTGACGCTTCCCCGTCTAACATCAAACCTCAGTCAGGGAGTCACCCAGTTCTTTTCACCGCACCCCAAACATTCTATTCAACCACATTCAATTCAATACAATTCAATTCTTCATTCAAAACCATCATCAAATTCATAGAATGATCAAATAGCCCAAAAATAATTAATTAAAATAGCAGGCAAATAATATCAGAATAAATATAAATCAAATAAATAGAAAATTAGAAAATGGCTCTACCAAGGGGTTTGTCATAATTCTGAATCCATTTGCAAGCATTTGTTTTGCACAAAAAACATTCCTCAGGCTAAAAATGGACCCCACAACACTGTGGTAAAAACAATTGTTTTGAGAATATTTAAGGGCTTTTTATCTAAATTTCAGCCGGCACATTTCTCAACACTGAGATCAAATGTACGCTATAGGATTGGCTGTTTAGGATGCGTAAATAAATGCCACTTGAACGTAGGGTTGGGTACCGAAATTCGGTACCGGGACAGAACCGATAAGGACATGACGGTTCCTGGGTACCCAAAAATAATATTTACTTTCGGTACCGCTTATCGGTTCCTAGACGCACCAGTAAAAAAAAAAAGACGTGCTATCCATTTAAAAAAGGCTACATTACATTACGTGCACTTCACAGGACAAGCCCTACACTACGAAGGGCGCACACTGAATTGGGAAGCGGCTCTTGTATTCCTCCAACACACATAGACACACAAGCGCACACACAATCAGGGGACAACAGACAACTGCGTTGCCACTCAAGTCAACAACAACAGCGATGCTAGCGAAATTAACAGCCCATCCACCAGTACAGCTGAGCCCTGCACAGCCACAGAGAGACGTGAGATGGAGTCGAAACATTTATGACAGCGTGGCATTCATCTGAAAGACTGTACGGCAAAAGCAACAGTGCTGGCGGACCCCCGCGTGTCTCTCTGGGTGGTTATGTTGCGACTGCGGGCTCAGCTCTCTGTCGCTCGCTCGCTGAGCTGTGTTATTTTGTCAAATCTAAGCTGGCAAATCTAACACTTCCGGTAGCCGATCTTTTCAGAATAAGATGTTGCGCTAGCCGCAATAAGACTTCCAGGCGGTGGTCATTTTCGTAATGCAATAATACTTCCAGACGGTGGTCGACTTCTTAATCTCTTCAGAATAAGAGTATCACTGAAGACATTGAAATATGATTTCATTTGTCATAATTCATTAAAACTGTAATTAAACATTCAAATTAAATTAAAAAATTATGTTTTAAATGATTCATTAAAACTGCAAATTAAAAATAAATAAATATTAAATATTAAAAAAAAAAAAAAAAAAAGTGTAAAAACCAAACCATTTTGGAACCGAAATAGGAACCGTTTGGAACCGGAACCGATAAGCAGAACCGAAACCGGAACCGGAATCGTAAAAATCCAAACGATACCCAACCCTACTTGAACGTTGGTTGACGTACACCAATATTTGTTTTTTTTACACTCCATGAGGGCCTGTGTGTTTGTGTGATGAAGCATCTCAAAGCTACTAGCGAGCAAGCTAGCATAGTTTTCAAGAGATGACAGACAGGATCAGCAAACAGAGAAATGTGGGCGTTTTCCTGCCAAATTTAACATGGGAGCCAATGGAGATTCAGTTTTTCTATCCGCTTAGGTTTCAGTTTCCGGTTCAGTCTAGAGCTAGAGCGCATAGAGCAGGTCTACACCACCATCGCGACTTTGAATTAAATGAAATAGAAAGGAAATCTGTCAAGACTTATCATTGGGAGGGAAGGCTTTTTAAAATAATTCTATAACATATTTACATTTAGACAAAGACCACAAAGTGTAACTGGAGACATTCTGGTTGCCACAACTATCAATGATGTAACTCATACTACCAGTAAGACGACTAAGGGCGACATGCAGGGTGAGGTCGCGTCATGTCTTGACCATACACCAACACAGCGTTCTGTCATCAGCGCGTCATAGCCGGGGGCGGAGTCAAGCGTGGGGGAAAACATTACACCAACCCCCATTAGTAGAATGGATATTTCCGTGTTTTTCCGTGTTTTTCAAATCCGATTTTTTAATAGTATAGCGATGTTTTAATTAATTGCAATGTCTTACATTGATTCCTTGGTTGCCAATGGACAAACAATGATGCATTTAAAATTAAACAGCATTGGGATTAAATATTGTCTGATATTATTATGGACTGGTCGCATCATCAAAGACAATCAATCAATCAATCAATCAACTTTATTGTCACAACACAATTACAAGTAAAGGTGAGGTGAAATGCTTGTTTATGCAGGCTTCCACATTTGCAGCTCAGAGCAAGAAGAAAAATAAAGTAAAGCAATAAGAATGTGAAGCCTAGTAATAAAATCAGTATATTGTAAAAGAGGACCTAGAATAAAGTGCAATCTGTATAGTGTAAAATCAGTATCATCTTAAAAAGCAAAACAGTTATGCACTAGCAGTCGACTTGGATTGTCCTCAGGTTTCGTTCAGCAGCCTTATGGTTGCTACATAAAAACTCTGCCACAGTCTTTTGTTGTGGCTCATGATACTCTGGTATCTCATGATACTCTGGTATCTCATGATACTCTGGTATCTCTTGCCGGGTCGAGGGCGTGGCATTGGGTGGAACAGTCTGTGGCTGGGGTGATGTTTGTCCTTAATGATGGACTCAGCTTTGGCTGCGCATCGACTGTCGTGTAGATCCTGTAGGGAGGGAAGCGCACCTCCTACGATGCGCTGAGCTGACCGCACCACTCTCTGTAGAGCCTTGCGTTCCTGGACAGTACAGTTCCCATACCAAGCAGTGAAGCCACTTGTCAGGACACTCTCTATAGTAGCACTATAGAATGCCCTGAGGATGCGAGGGCTCACCCTGAAAGTCCTTAGGCGACGGAGACAGTAGAGCCGCTGCTGTGCTTTCTTCACCACACGAGTCGTGTGAGTGGACCATTTCAGATCCTCTGTAATGGTCATCCCAAGGAATTTGAACTCGCTGACTCGTTCTACCTCAACTCCTCCGATGTGAACTGGGGCGTGCTCTCTCGTAGGCCTCCTGAAGTCCACTATCAACTCCTTGGTTTTAGCGACGTTGAGAGAGAGGTTGTTCTCCTCACACCAACGTGTGAGAGCGTGTGAGAGCGCTAACCTCATCTCTATAGGCTGTCTCATCATCGTTGTCGATCAAGCCCATCACTGTTGTGTCGTCAGCGTACTTGATGACGACGTTGGAGCTGTTTGTGGCCACGCAATCATGCGTATACAAGACCATGGGTTATCTAGACTATCCGTCTGGTATTAGACACTGTTACATTTTCTATATGATAAATTAAACTTGAAGGATTTACACACTGACACGACGCAACACAACACAATCCTATCCTATTTCAAACCAGCAGAAAATACTTTTAAACTGGCGTCGATCCTGCCATGTATTCAAAGATCAGGTCTCTCGTCTCTATATCCTACTTGAATTCACTACGACGTGTTCTATAAACATCATTGACGACTTAGCGACTGTTTAATTGATCATAATGTAATTGTGTCTCTACCAGGTGATTAAAGACATAATGCAAACAGCTTTTGTAGCATAGAGGGAAGAGGAGGACCCACGGGTGCTAATTGTGCAACTTTGACTCATGCACAGGGGATAATCTAAGTCTGATTAGAAACCTCTTAATTACATTGATTCCTTGCTGCCAATGGACAAAAAACTATCTGCATTAGCATCGGGATTAATTATTGTCCTTATAGGACTGGTCGGATCAATGCCATGGTTATCTGACTGATTTAATCACCTGGTAAGAGACACACTTTCACATTTTCATGAACATAATCAATTACACTTATCACAATATCAAAAAACAAAGGCCATTAATTCAGCAATGATGTTCATGGAACACGTTTTAGTGAATCACAGGAGGAGGATCCTCCTGTGATTTACATATAGCACAGGCAAACCCATATGTTTCAAATCTATTGACGACTAATGGGCCTGGCTGTTGGTTTTATATTGTGGCACGTTTAATCTACCAGGATTGAACACTGCATATGCAAACATGTTTTTGGAGCGGTGAAAGCGCTCCCAATAGACAGGTATGTCCGTGGGTATGTCCGTGGGTGGGTGGGTGGGTGGCTGGCTGGCCGTGTCCGTAGCCTGGCAATACCTTGAGTGGCCACACACAACACACTAGTTAAAGGAGGGGCGCTGTTTTGTGCAGGCCAGGCACACTCACCACTCACTCACAGGCACAGTTTACAGTTTACAGTTTAGGCATTTAGCAAGCTGCTCAGATTCAGACGAGGTGGCGAGGTACAGTAGCTCCGTGCAGCACAGCGGTGCGTTAGCCAAATAGCCAGCCATTCAAAATAGGCTTGTTATCTATCTATAAATGCGAGAAGTCTCTGCGTGTGTGTCTGTCTGTCTGTCTGTCTGTCTGTAATCCGCGTATCTCGAGAACCGTTCGTCCCACCGGCTTCAGATTCGGCCCGCCGCGGCACGGAGTGCAGTGCCGGGTCTCGACCCGACCCGACGCGCGGTTTTCCCGAACCGGCGCGAAACGTTCGGAATCTCCTTATGCGGGGTTGATTGTTGACATCAGGCTGTCCCGGAGGAAATCGGCGCAAGCGCTGACTCATTGTGACATCACTCATAAAAGGCTCTGACATCACGTACGCCACATGAGTCAACAAAAAATCTCTGAATATCTCCATATATAGCATATATGGGCATAAAATGGACGCAGAATCACAAAGATCTCCATATACGGGCATAAAGGGACACAGACAGACGGATACAGAGATCTCCATAAATGGGCATAAAATGGACGCAAATGGCATATATGGGCATAAAATTTAGAATGACAACAGGTATAATGGGGTTTGCATTAAAGGGAGGGGCATTCATTCCCTATTTACATCGTTCCCGAGTTGGCCAGGTCGCCGACTAGACGCTGGGCCGCCCAAAGGGCGGCCCAGCTTCTAGTCTTAATAATAAGTGAATTCTCCGACGGCGAGTGAACGATTACGTCCCAGAAGTCCTTCTGATGGATTTTTCTTGGCTGTCAATGTCTCTATAGTCCAAAAAAATCGCTCTGAACGTGATTAAAGCAATAGTGTACTGTGTACGCTGTATTAACTACATGGGGAAAAGTGCAATGTTTTCCCCCACGACAAAACCGGATGTGACGTTTATGGGCGTTCCTTTCTAGCTCCGTGTTGGTCTATCTGGCCAGTGATGTACGTATTGTATATTGGAATAAATAAATAAATAAAAAAGAAGAAAAGCAATTCAAGATATTTACTGTGGAAAAGGGGAGGTATAAGTATAGGGTTTGTCTATTACAAGTTTCGAGTAGCAGCCGCCTGTAGGTGACTTTTCAGACTGATTTTAAAGGAACTTACACTCCTTTTATAGGCTTTCGGTAGGGCGTTCCACATGTTATTGGTATAGCAGGAGATTTTTTTAGGGCCAAATCTGGGTTGAACATGGTCTGTGGAGCCTCTGGTGTTGTAATACACTGGTTGCTGTGCAACGTCATCACAGAGTGCGCATGTCAGTGGGTGTGGCTTTCTCGCTGTGCCAAAAAGAACAGAGCTACAGGTCAACAACGCTTCGCTTAGCAACGCGTTGTGAACTTAGAGATCTGTTCTTTTTAGCAGGCAGCAGCCCCTCGCGCAAAGCTTACCACACAGCATCCTTTCTTGTTTACAAACAGGAAACCTGTGTGTAGACCTTATTCACACCGCGGCCATCTTGGATCACATGACCACATGGGGTGGCAGCCTGCATTACAAACCGTTGTAAACAATGGAGTGATGGTCCCAAAATATGAGTTCTGTTCAACCATTTTCTTTTGACCAAATTGACAAATGGGCAGATGTCAACATCAACATCCCCAAAAGGATTAAATAGAAGGGTACATCCACAATATTCATGGTAGTTAGGTTGAAATGTTACTCTGTGCAAAGACTTGCTACAGTATCTGTGCAGACCAGTGCTTGCTCTGCCATCATATTAACTCACTGTATCAGGATTTTTGCATATTAATCAGGAACAATTTAACAACAAATAGTTAATATGATGGTGGAGCAAGCACTGCACAGATAGCAAGTCTTTGTACACAGTAAGGTTGCAACCTAACTTACCTTGAATATCGTTACCATGGATGTAATCAATCTACTGTAGCCCTTCTATTTAATCCTTTTGGGGATGTTGATGTTGTCATCTGCCCATTTGTCAATTTGGTCAAAATAAATTGGTGAGCCACCCCACACTTATATAGACTAGAAGCTCGGCTGCCCGAAGGGGGACCGGCCTACTCAGGAACGATGTAATGAATGAATGCCCCGCCCTTTAATGCAAATCCCATTATACCTGTTGTCATAGGACCTGTTTTGACCATCTGTTTGCATGTGTGCTATTATGCACATATATGGAGATATCTGTATCTGTCTGTCTGCTTCCATTTTATACCCATATATGTAAATCTCTGTATCTGTCTGTCTGTGTCCCTTTATGCCCATTATGGAGATCTCTGTATCTGTATCTGTCTGTGTCCCGTTATGCCCGTATATGGAGATCTCTGCATCTGTCTGTACCTCTGACTGTGTCCCTCTGTGCCCAGTCAGCTGACTCATATGGCGTACGTGATGTTAGATGTAGTCCTTTTTCCAGGTACAGCTATCTCTCTCTCGTAAACTGATACTTGCCATTGGCAGTTCATTGTTGTGCTGTATTGCTAGCTTCACACATTTCTGACCAAGGAAAAGGTCCACAGTATAGCTTGTGGAGGCTTTGGTGGGATCGAGCCTGGTTTGTCATTGTTGGGGTCATATACGGTTGATTGATTTATTGATTGATTGATTATTTTATTAGACAAAAATGGAGAACAGTACAAGTATAGTCAATACAATAGAAATGTAGTACAGTACAAGTACAGTTAAACACCCTGCCTAAAAGGAGCATCCCAAATAAGTCTTTTTTTACGTTGGAAGTCCTCTGTATTTAATTCATGGACATAACAAATAGCAAGCAAAGAAAACATTCAATAATATCGCAGTTATAAAAACACTATATGTACAGTATCGGGAAAACAAGGGGGTGGGGCTTAGGGAGGGGGGGTGCTCACTTCTGGCCTGTCTATGGGAGAGTTTTCAGGGCAGTTTTGAAGGATGCCAGCGAGCTACATGTTTTAAGGGAGGTAGTCAAGGAATTCCACACCTGGGTGTCAGTGTTGTAGAAGGAGAATTTACCCATATTAGTCTTAATGGTTTGTGTTATCAGATCATTGTGTTGCTCCCTCTGGTGTTGTGGCTGTGGGTGTCGCTAACCTTTTGGAGATGTTTGGTCAGATATGCTGGTACTGAGTGGATGGAGGGCAGATCTGCATTGACCATTTTAAAAGTTAAACCCATTTTTAGTTGTTTAACCCTGTCTTAACTTAGGCTAGCAAAATGTGTGGGAGAAACATGGGTCATGGGCCCCAGGTGGAGAAGTAGCCCAATCAGTTTGTTTTGGGAGGTTTGGAGCTTAGGCCATGGCTACACGGAGCTGGATTTTTCAGATATCCCGGTTTTTCAGATATCCACACAGAAAAATATCTAGGTCCACACGACAAAGATATCTAGGTCTAACAAGCACACACACAGTAAAGTCTTCAGAGATATCCGGGTTCCCTGTCTACACGGATCCAGTGAATCGCATATTTTTCAATCTCTCCACTTATTTATCCGGTTTAAAAAATATCCAGCTTCGCAGCCGAAATATCCAGCTTTGTGTGGCTGAAAGCCCCAAACGCATAAAAAAATATCTAGCTTCAGAAATATCCAGCTCCGTGTAGCCGGCGCCTTAGTCTTTAGTGGTTTGTTGATGTTGCAGTTCCAGGAGGTGCAAGCGTAGTCAAAGAGGGACTGAATGAAGACCCAGCAAGAGTCCTGAGGGCACTTTGTTGACAACAGTGGAGATTCTGTCCAGGAATCTTGTTCTTTGGTTTACTTTTTTGATCACCATTGTTGCCCCCATACAGGTATTTGTCAAGAATACATCCTAAATAGGTAATCTATTCCTTGCTAGAAATGACCGTGTCATCAACTTTGACCTTGAAATTGTTTACATGTATTTCATGTCTGGTCCCAAAAAGAATGTATTCTGTTTTACCAAGGTGTAGAGACAGTTTGTTGTCAGTAAGCCAAGTACGAAAACAATCTTCCCAGAGTTGCAGCAGAAACACTTTCTGTCCTCTTTCCATAAAAAGGCACCGCAGTGTGAGCATTTGGGACATAGAAACAGTGATGTGTTGCTCAATGTGAGCATTTAGGACATAGAAACAGTGATGTGTTGCTCAATGTGAGCATTTAGGACATAGAAACAGTGATGTGTTGCTCACTGTGAGCATTTGGGACATAGAAAGAGTGAGGTGTTGCTCAATGTGAGCATTTAGGACATAGAAACAGTGATGTGTTGCTCAATGTGAGCATTTAGGACAGAAACAGCGTGTGTCTGTAGTCAACATGTAGGTCCTCTTGAAGCTAACTTGCTTGTGATGTTCATATGATAGTAGATTCGATCATAAACGGATGGAGATCCATGTATATGGAGAACACTGACGGCATCAGTAGGGACAAGTCCTTGCGTGTCAGTGTAATGTCAGTGTGATGTAAAACCAACACAAAGATATGTGCCCATATATGGAGATCTCTGTATCTCTCAGTCCTTCTCCCCTTTTATGGGCATATTAATCTTGATGGCGCGAAACACCCACCCCGCAAGGAGGGCCAGCAAAATATGGACATTAGAGGGAATACTCTAATCTTCTGTATTCCCTCGCTTGAATTCACGGACCAGACACCGACCCTGAACCCCTCCCCCGCTCTCCTCCTGCGAGAGAGGAAACTTGTTGAAGAGCGCTTCCCACCATCCTGGACTGTTCCAGCTTCAAGGACGTCTCCACAGCCCTCAGAGCCCTGACACCAACGGAGAGACAATTTGACCTGGGTCACTTCCTGGAGCCCATAAACAGGCCTACTCTTGCATTAACACTCATGACTTTCAGATACACACCTCCCCCCTACACACCCGCCTTCGCTCCCCTCCGCACCGCATCTGTTTTTTTGTCAGGGCTCTCTCTTTTTTTTTTCCTCCTTCCATGCAGCGCCCCCTACAGGAGGCATTGCATGGAAGGCAGTGTTGTTGTTTTTTTCATGGCCCAAGCATCCCCACCTCCACCCCACCCCCACAACTCTTTTCTTTTCAAGCAAGTGGGGAACATAGGGAGGACCTGACAATAAAGTACGATATCATATCATATCATATCATATCATATCATATCGTATTGGTTGGATCTGCATGCAGTTCTACTGAAAAATGTTGTTTTGTAAAACTGTACATCATGCGAGTACAGTAAGGCAGGGGAAGTTGGGATGGGATGGGATAAGTGGTAAAGTGAGCCCGAGAAGGAAGGCCAAGCAGGACCCTAATCAGTTTATTTTGGGCTGTTTAGAGCCTTGTTTTGAAGGCATTTGGGGCATTGTGATACCATACATGGACTGCATAGTCAAGGAGGGGCAGAATGAGTGCTCCTCCTAGAGTCTTTGATGTATTGTTATTGACTGTTATTGACTTTATTTATTACCTTAGTAATACTTTTTAGTGAGTGTAAATGTTTGCCTCTAAGATGCAACCCAGGTAGGTGATTTCGTTTTTTCTCAGCCACTTTGATTGTGAAGTTATTGACTTAACAAAGTCATTTCCTTGAATAGAATGCTACAGGGTGCAGTTATGAAATTCAACAGTCGCCAGCAATGGATGTAATAATATAATAAATTCACATCAAACAGACATTTGTAAAACCTTTTTAACCTTAATGCTGTAATTCTAGTGAACTTCCTACAGTGTACACACTAGGGCATTAACGACTTCACATCACATCACACACGACCCCCCGATTATTTTGGGGGGTCCCCAGATGATTAACTTAATGTGAAACATTGTTTTCTCACTCAACAGTAAACAAACCAACATAAAGTTTAAGTGTATAGAGGGTATCTGAACATTTCTAAAGTGATAATTTAAGGACTTTTTAATACCTCTAAAATAAATTAAACATTGTTCAAATTGTCAAATATGGCAGAAATTGTGAAAATAGCAGATGCGAGGAGTTGTGAGCATGTAGATCAGCGATGTAGATCGATCTGCATGTAGATCTGCTATTATTATTATTTTTTTTTTTTTTTTTTTTTCAACTTCGACTTTCAACTTTCTCTGGTGGGAGTTGACTTGTGTAACGAAGTCGACTGAGTCCACTTGTCGACTTTTTCGTTAATGCCCTGGTACACAGTGTATCTAGAGCAGGGGTAGGCAACCTTAGGCATGGTGCCAACATTGGCACATGGGAGGGTGATCACTGGCACACTGGCAGAAGTGAGAGAGAGAGTATTTTTTATTTTAAATCAGACATGGTTTTAAACGTGGACAATTAAATGAAGTCACCCAATTTGCAGCAAATTACATCCTGCACATAATTCTACATTCATTAAAATCTGAACTTTGACTGGGGAGGGAATCAGGGTGATAGGAGGGTTATTGATCTGGGTGAGTCTAATGATCGTTATGACAAGGTCCTGACAATCCAAAAATGTCAGAATTTTGATGGGGTGTCATTAAAAGTTATATTGACATGGCACGCTGACTATCTAGACAATAAAAACATGGCACTTTGTTTCAAAAAGGTTGCTGACCGATCTAGAGTGTATTTCAACAACAAGGGAAACTGATTCGTACATGGACGCATGTAAGAATCACATTCACCGGCGTATGAATGTGTGCGTGAATGGGTGAATGTAATGCACGATCTCTGTAAAGCGCTTTGGATAAAAAGCGCTATATAAATGCACCATTTACCATGTAGACCAGCTATTATTTGCCGATCAACAAATGACGCTGTCAAATGATTTATGACAGCGTCACTGCATTCTCTCCTCTCCCTCAAACTTTTTTTAATTTTTATTGCGACCGTTAGGGAGCAGTTTACTACCAGTAAGACTCCCTAATCGGGAGATCTCCTGTCACACTGCTGACATCATTATGACATCACACCGTACACAAATGACCCTTATATAAGACCGGCATTATCTACCGACAGATTAGTAACAAGATGTCAAAATCATTGAAGGTTTACCCTACTAACCAACTGTTTACCATAGCAACCATGTTTTTTACCTTAGCAACCAACTGTTTACCCTAGCAACCAACTTTTTACCACAGCAACCATGTTTTATTTACCCTAGCAACCAACTGTTTACCCTAGCAACCAATTGTTTACCATAGCAACCATGTTTTCTTACCCTAGCAACCAACTGTTTACCCTAGCAACCAACTGTTTACCATAGCAACCATGTTTTTTACAGGGCCTGGGATTGATGACATCAGAAATCTCCATATATGGGCATGAAAGGGATTTTGTTTCTGGAAATATGTCTGTGGGGTGCCACATTTGGAATAAAACACTTACATCACACATCTGGATATCCATACAGCCCATCTAGTTTGCCTGTGTCCATTTATGCCCATATATCTGATGACATTGGGACAATGATCTCCATATATGGGCATAAAACCTATGTTAATTAGTAAAGCCTGGGGATCTCCATATATGGGCATGAGGGGTACCCTAAAAGGGCATCATCTGGGAATAGCAAATATAGTTATCCTAGAAAGTGAAAATCTTACATCAAAGGCCATAACTACCTACCTACCACCATACTGCATTCCTCATTAAACTACCTACCAGTAAGATGCCTAAGGGAGAAAAGCAAAGGGCGAGGTTGCACCATTTCTTGGTCTTCTGGCCAGTGATGTATATCGGACCATTTAACCATATATGGAGACATCTGGTACCCAAAGATATTCACAGATATGGGCTTAATATTGATGACATAAGGGATCTCCATATATGGGCGTAAAAGGGATTTGGTGCCCCTGGCATCACAGGGATCTCCATATATGGGCATAAAATGGATTTGGTTACCCTGGCAACACAGGGATCTCCATATCTCCATATATGGGCATAAAAGGGATTTGGTTCCCCTGGCATCACAGGGATCTCCATATATGGGCATAAAAGGGATTTGGTTCCCCTGACATTACAGTGATGTCAGTGGCTGGTTCTACAGAGGGGATCTCCATTTATGGGCATAAAAGGGAATGTATGTATGATGATGTCAGATATCATAGACGTCATAGGACTTTCACATAACGAATAACTGAGTAAGCATGTAAACCCGTAAAATCTATATTTGGGCATGGCTGATTTATGACCTCATCATGATGACACGAGCAAACACAGCTGAATTGTATAAATGATCAGTGCAGAAATATCTTTGTATGACGTGAGAGGTGGAGGTTGTGATATTTGTGGAGATAAGCGACCGCAATTATTTCATCCAACTTAACAACGAAGTGCCCACAATATTTAAGTGCCCATAGTGCCCAGTCTTCCTGCATTGTGAAGCCAGAGGTTTCTAAACGTCGCGCACATCTGCATGTTTCCGCATTGGTTAAAATAGCTGATCTACAAGCTCATGTTGTCTCGTGGATGTGGCGCGTTGTGAGCTTGCAGATCAGCTATTTTCGGCATGCAACACACGCCATATACGACGAAGTATAGAGACGTAGCGAGGCGGAGACTCACACACTGACACACAGCGCTTGATGTGAAGAGAAGCACCCAGGCAGACAGACAGCAGAGTATGGGGAGAGTATGTTTTCGCCTCTGTCCGTGCGTCCGTCCGTGTGTCCATCCAATTTGTTACCAGCTAATCTCCGGCGCCGTTGGCCCGGTCGCTGCCAAACTGAGCACGCACACTCCCTGGATGCCAATTCAGAACCTCTGACCCACATTTTTCAAATGGCCCTGTTCTAGCGCCACCATGAGGCCGATGTTTGCAAAACACATTTCTGTACACAATAGAGATTTTGTCCACAAATCCTACAAATCAGTAGACAGTATCTCTACAGTCATGTGATCAACATGGATCTGTCCGATTTTCCATATTCCATCCTGATTGGCTACAATTTACCCTAGCAACCAACTGTTTCCCCTAGCAACCAACTGTTTACCATAGCAACCATGTTTTTTTACCCTAGCAACCAACTGTTTACCATAGCAACCAGATACGCAGAGCAGGGATCTCCATATATGGGCATAAACAGGTGACATCACACTGATGTCAGATACTCAGAGCAGGGATTTCTCCATAATATATGGGCATAAAAGGGATTCTGTTAGGGATCTCCATATATGGGCATAAAAGGGATTCTGTTAGGGATCTCCATATATGGGCATACAAGGGATTCTGTTAGGGATCTCCATATATGGGCATAAAAGGGATTCTGTTAGGGATCTCCATATATGGGCATAAAAGGGATTCTGTTAGGGATCTCCATATATGGGCATAAAAGGGATTCTGTTAGGGATCTCCATATATGGGCATAAAAGGGATTCTGTTAGCTGTTAGTGATCTCCATATATGGGCATAAAAGGGATGCTGTTAGGGATCTCCATATATGGGCATAAAAGGGATTCTGTTAGGGATCTCCATATATGGGCATGAAAGGGATTCTGTTAGGGATCTCCATATATGGGCATAAAAGGGATTGTATCCCAGATGATACCCTGTTAGGAGATCCACACTAACAGAATCCATATATGGTCCTACCGACAGCTGCTGTAAGCCAACCCTGGCGATAAGGTCTGAGTCGAAGAAATGCTTATTTCCTGGCAAGAATTGCCCCTTTATACTGTAGGGCTCGTTTGTGTATTGTATGACATCACGCCACATCATCGGCTGAGGACTGTGTGATGTCATCATATCTCCATATATGGAGACATAAGTTGCTCATGCCCAAATATGGGCTGGTGAGGTCAGACTTAGTGTGATGCGTAGGTTATCTCCATATATGGAGATTCAACTTCAATGAGTAACCATGGAAAACTGTCAACTGCCGGTATGTCTTGATAATTGGTAAAACAAACTTTTGGCCTATTTGTGGTGATAAGCGACCAACGGTCGCTTATCTCCCGATTAGGGAGTCTTACTCCTAACCAGGAGAGAGAACAATAAAATGTTCTCTCTCCTGGTTATAAAGTGTTGGTTGAAGCTGGGCGGGGAAACTCTGAGAGAATCTATGCTGTCAAACTAGATTCCTATACACACACATAAACGACACCTGATCATACTCTATGCATGTACACATCAACATCATTGTACATTCAAAAATACAAATGAGAGACATTATGACAAACATTGAAAAACAGTTCAAATAGACAATCTACAAACTCACAATATGTCGATGTACTGTAGATCAAAATACTAAAACAAATGCCAGAAAAGGTTAAGTCAAAAGGGGTATGGCGGTGTGTAAGATAAGGGCCCTTACTGTACTGTTTATGCAGTGTCTTCCTAAAGCTACATTTATCCAGATACTCACACTTATAAGAGATTATTGCGACCGTAAGGGAGCAGTTTACTATGAAAACCTCCACCGGCCGTCCGTCCGTCCGTCGGTCGGTCGGTCGGTCGGTCACACGTCACACGTCACACCTTTGCCCTGCTCATATCTCCGCATCAGTATATAGGTCTTGTTTGTTTATTGTATGACATCACGCCACATCATCAGCTGTGGACTCTGTGATGTCATCGTATCGCATCAGTATATAGGGCTTGTTTGTTTATTGTATGACATCACGCCACATCATCAGCTGTGGACTCTGTGATGTCATCGTATCTCCATATATGGCCATCTCCGTATATGGAGATATAAGTCGTCCATGCCCAAGTATGGGCTGGTGAGGTCAGACTTTGTGTGATGCGTAGGTTATCTCCATATATGGAGATTCAACATTCCAGGTGTAACTATGGCTACCCGTATGACGTGAGAGGTGGAGGTTGTGATATTTGTGGAGATAAGCGACCAACGGTCGCTTATCTCCCGATTAGGGAGTCTTACTGGTCTTATTGCGACCGTCAGGGAGAAGTTTACTATGAAAACCTCCACCGGCCGTCCGTCGGTCGGTCGGTCGGTCGGTCGGTCACACGTCACACGTCACACCTTTGCCCTGCTCATATCTCCGCATCAGTATGACATCACACCACATGTGTACACAAACCTTTGTGTACGTTGCTGTGGCAACAGTCTGTTGTTGCTGGTTTGTTAGTGTACGTTAGCAACCACCTTAGCAACCATGGTTTTACCCTAGCAACCAACTGTTTACCCTAGCAACCAACTGTTTACCATAGCAACCATGTTGTTTTACCCTAGCAACCAACTGTTTACCATAGCAACCAGATACGCAGAGCAGGGATCTCCATATATGGGCATAAACAGGTGACATCAAACTGATGTCAGATACTCAGAGCAGGGATTTCTCCATAATATATGGGCATAAAAGGGATTCTGTTAGGGATCTCCATATATGGGCATAAAAGGGATTCTGTTAGGGATCTCCATATATGGGCATACAAGGGATTCTGTTAGGGATCTCCATATATGGGCATAAAAGGGATTCTGTTAGGGATCTCCATATATGGGCATAAAAGGGATTCTGTTAGGGATCTCCATATATGGGCATAAAAGGGATTCTGTTAGGGATCTCCATATATGGGCATAAAAGGGATTCTGTTAGGGATCTCCATATATGGGCATAAAAGGGATTCTGTTAGCTGTTAGTGATCTCCATATATGGGCATAAAAGGGATGCTGTTAAGGGATCTCCATATATGGGCATAAAAGGGATTCTGTTAGGGATCTCCATATATGGGCATGAAAGGGATTCTGTTAGGGATCTCCATATATGGGCATAAAAGGGATTGTATCCCAGATGATGCCCTGTTAGGAGATCCACACTAACAGAATCCATATATGGTCCTACCGACAGCTGCTATAAGCCAACCCTGGCGATAAGGTCTGAGTCGAAGAAATGCTTCTTTCCTGGCAAGAATTGCCCCTTTATACTGTTGGGCTCGTTTGTGTATTGTATGACATCACGCCACATCATCGGCTGAGGACTGTGTGATGTCATCATATCTCCATATATGGAGACATAAGTTGCTCATGCCCAAATATGGGCTGGTGAGGTCAGACTTAGTGTGATGCGTAGGTTATCTCCATATATGGAGATTCAACTTCAATGAGTAACCATGGCAAACTGTCAACTGCCCGTATGTCTTGATAATTGGTAAAACAAATTTTTTGGCCTATTTGTGGAGATAAGCGACCAACGGTCGCTTATCTCCCGATTAGGGAGTCTTACTGGTCATATCATGTTTATTGCGACCGTCAGGTCGCAGTTTAGTTGCGACCGTCAGGGAGCAGTTTACTATGAAAACCTCCACCGGCCGTCCGTCCGTCGGTCGGTCGGTCGGTCACACGTCACACGTCACACCTTTGCCCTGCTCATATCTCCGCATCAGTATATAGGGCTTGTTTGTTTATTGTATGACATCACGCCACATCATCAGCTGTGGACTCTGTGATGTCATCGTATCGCATCAGTATATAGGGCTTGTTTGTTTATTGTATGACATCACGCCACATCATCAGCTGTGGACTCTGTGATGTCATCGTATCTCCATATATGGCCATCTCCGTATATGGAGATATAAGTCGTCCATGCCCAAGTATGGGCTGGTGAGGTCAGACTTTGTGTGGTGCGTAGGTTATCTCCATATATGGAGATTCAACATTCCAGGCAATGCTCTCTTCCCTGGTGAGAATTGCCCCTTTATATAGGGCTTGTTTGTGTATTGTATGACATCACGCCACATCATCAGCTGTGGACTCTGTGATGTCATCGTATCTCCATATATGGCCATCTCCGTATATGGAGATATAAGTCGTCCATGCCCAAGTATGGGCTGGTGAGGTCAGACTTTGTGTGATGCGTAGGTTATCTCCATATATGGAGATTCAACATTCCAGGTGTAACTATGGCTACCCGTATGACGTGAGAGGTGGAGGCTGTGATATAAGACCGGCATTATCTACCGACAGATTAGTAACAAGATGTCAAAATCGTTGAAGGTTGAATCTCCAGATATGGAGATAACCAACACATCCCTCCATATATGGAGATAACCGATGCAGTGGTGTCCGGTAAGAACTTAACCGAGATGCCTTGAATCGTCACACTCCATATATAGTGTTATCCACATTTCGTGTAGCCGCCCTGTACAGGAAGTGATGTCACAACTCGCTGACATCACCGTAAGGTGACCTGACGGTCGCTTATCTCCCGATTCGGCAGTCTTACTGGTCTCCCGATTAGGGAGTCTTACTGGTTCTTCATTGCGACTGTAGGGAGCTACTTACTGTAGAAACCTCCACCGGCTGTCTGTGAGTGAGTGAGTGAGTCCGTCACACTTTTGCCCTGCTCATATCTCCACAACCGTTGCCCCCATCCATGCCAAATTTTGCACACACACTCCTTGACCGCCAAACTACAACCTCCAAGGACCCCCCGAGCCCCAGGGACCCCCAGGTCCCTGGGGGACCCCCAGATGTAAAAAATGACCAAATGTGCTCACACGTCACACGTCACACTTTTTCCCTGCTTATATCTCCGCACCCGTTGACCCGATCCATGCCAGATTTTACACACACACTCCTTGCCTGCCAAACTACAACCTCCAAGGACCCCCGGAGCCCCAGGGACCCCCAGGTCCCTGGGGGACCCCCAGATGTAAACAATGAGCAAATGTGCAAAAATGACCAAATGACCACCCCAACGGGGCTGCTCACGGGGAATTCCCGGGGACCACCGACTCCTGGTGCTCCAGAACGGATGCAAAAGTGGTGGCGCCCCCAGTGGAGGACCCCCTGCCACTGCAGCGCACATAAAATGCCGTAACTCGGGCTAGGAGCGTCCGGGAGAGCCGGGGCCGGTACCTATTCGTCCGCCAAGGCAACGCGGAGACCCCACCCCTCATTTCTCACATGGCCCTATTCTAGCGCCACCTTCAGGCCGATTTTTAAAACACATTTTTGGACACTGCTCCTACAGTTTTTGCCCTAAAATCACGAACATCACTACACAGCATGTCTACACTCATGTCATCAACATGGATCAGGAAGATTTTGGAAAAACAAACTTTTGCCCTATTTGTGGAGATAAGCCACCTACGGTCGCTTATCTCCCGATTAGGGAGTCTTACTGGTAGTGAGTCAAATGATCAGGTTAACCTCCACGGGCTGTCCGTGGGTGAGTCAGTGAGTCCGTCACACTTTTGCCCTGCTTATATCTCCGCAACCGTTGACCCGATCCATGCCAGATTTTGCACACACACTCCTTGACTGCCAAACTACAACCTCCAAGGACCCCCGGAGCCCCAGGGACCCCCGGGTCCCTGGGGGACCCCCAGATGTAAAAAATTACCAAATGTGGTCACACGTCACACTTTTTCCCTGCTCATATCTCCGCAACCGTTGACCCGATCCATGCCAGATTTTGCACACACACTCCTTGCCTGCCAAACTACAACCTCCAAGGACCCCCGGAGCCCCAGGGACCTGGGTCGGACCCCCAGATGTAAAAAATGACCAAAGGTGCAAAAATGACCAAATGACCACCGCAACGGGGCTGCTCACGGTGAATTCCCGGGGACCACCGACTCCTGGTGCTCCAGAACGGATGCAAAAGTGGTGGCGCCCCCAGTGGAGGACCCCCTGCCACTGCAGCGCACATAAAATGCCGTAACTCGGGCTAGGAGCGTCCGGGAGAGCCGGGGCCGGTACCTATTCGTCCGCCAAGGCAACGCGGACACCCCACCCCTCATTTCTCACATGGCCCTATTCTAGCGCCACCTTCAGGCCGATTTTTAAAACACATTTTTGGACACTGCTCCTACAGTTTTTGTCCTAAAATCACGAATATCACTACACAGCATGTCTACACTCATGTCATCAACATGGATCAGGAAGATTTTGGAAAAACAAATGTTTGCCCTATTTGTGGAGATAAGCCACCTACGGTCGCTTATCTCCCGATTAGGGAGTCTTACTGGTTAGTAGCATGGTGTCTATCCCTCTCTCCATGGAATGGCTGCTCACTGTCAGCATACAGTGGTGACTGCACCCCTTTAAAGGACATTGTTTATTTGTTTTTTACAACAAGGGTTCATATTTTAGGTTGTAATACAACCTAAAATATGAACCCTTGTTGTAAAAAAAAACATTTCCCTCAGTTAGATCCCCCCAAAAAAACAATAGTCAAAGACTATATGTATGTTAGTAAATACACAATGTATGGTTAATACACAACATCATGAAATTCATAGAATGATCAAATAGCCTGAAAATAATGAATTGCAAGCATTTGTTTTGTACAAAAAAACATTCCTCGGACTAAAAATGGACCCCACAACACTGGTAAAATACAATTGTTTTGAGAATATTTAAGGGCTTTTTATCTAAATTTCAGCCGGCGCATTTCTCAAACACTGAGATCAAATGGCCGCTAGGATTGGCTGTTTAGGATGCGTAAATAAATGCCACTTGAACGTTGGTTGGCGTACACCAATATTAGTTTTTTTTACACTCCATTGATAAATGAGGGCCTGTGTGTTTGTGTGATGAAGCATCTCAAAGCTACTAGCGAGCTAGCTAGCATAGTTTGAGAGATGACAGACAGGATCAGCAGAGAAATGTGGGTGTTTTCCTGCCAAATTTAACATGGAGCCAATGGAGATTCAGTTATTCCATCCGCTTAGGTTTCAGTTTACGGTTCAGTCTAGAGCTAGCTTAAATGAAATAAAAAGGAAATCTGTCAAGACTAACCAGTAAGACTCCCTAATCGGGAGATAAGCGACCGTCAGGTCACATGTATACACAAAGATGGCTGTAAGTGGCATTGGTTCCTGAGTGTAGGGGGACGTGTGTGGGCAATGTATAGCTTTGGTGGGCTTGAGCTGTGAGATGGTTGTGCTTATGTCGGCAGAGATATTTTATTATGTAGGTGGTGCAAATGTGTAACATAGGTGGTGGCGCTAAATGGGACAGATCCATGTTGATGAGATGAGTGTAGACATACTGTGTACCGATTTGCGTGATTTTAGGGCAAAATCTGTAGGAGTAGTGTCCAAAAATGTGTTTTAAAAAATCGGCCTGAAGGTGGCGCTAAATGGGACAGATCCATGTTGATGACATAAGTGTAGACATACTGTGTAGCGATTTGCGTGATTTTAGGGCCAAATCTGTAGGAGTAGTGTCCAAAAATGTGTTTTAAAAAATCGTCCTGAAGGTGGCGCTAAATGGGACAGATCCATGTTGATGAGATGAGTGTAAACATACTGTGTACCAATTTGCGTGATTTTAGGGCAAAAATTGTAATCAGCCTCATGGTGGCGCTAGAAGAGGGCCACGTGAGAATTGATGGGTGGAGGTTGTGGTTTGGCAGGCAAGGAGTGTGTGTGCAAATTTGCCATGGATCGGGGCAACGGTTGCGGAGATATGAGCAGGGCAAAAGTGTGACGTGACGTGACAGACACACTGACACACTGACACACTGACGGACAGGCTGTGGAGGTTTTGATAGTAAATGCGACCTGACGGTCGCAATCATTGGGAGGGAAGGCTTTTTAAAATAATGCTATAAAATATTGACATTTAGACAAAGACCACAAAGTGTAACTGGAGACATTCTGGTTGCCAGAACTATCAATGATTTAACTCATACTACCAGTAAAACCCCTAAGTGATGTACTGTATATCGGACCAGTTAGCCATATATGGAGACCCCTGCTACCCATATATGGAGATCCATGTACTGTATATGGAGATATACTGTGAGAGCCCAAACATGCTTATTCAGTTATTCGTTATGTGAAAGTCCTATGATGTCTATGACAGCTGACATCATACATACAGTACAATCCCTTTTATGCTCATACATGGAGATCCCTGTCTGTAGAACCAGCCACACAGATATGGGCTGTCTTGGCCATAAATGGATTCTGTTAGTGTGGTATGTGGCCGATGTGGCCTCCATATATGGGCATTCCCATATGAAGTCATGTTAGATATGGGCTTAATATTGATGACATCAGGGATCTCTATATATGGGCATAAAAGGGATAGAGTGGTTCCCCTGACATCACAGTGATGTCAGAACATAAAACCGAAAAAAAGGTACAGTTTCATGACAGTACAGGTCACAGGTACAAGGTCAACTAAAAGGAGATCCAAGAAAGCCTTTTGGCTTATTTACACAGGAAAACGTTATGTATCTTACACCATGAATGCATGTCAATTTGGGGTCCTTGACATAAAAATGTTTACAACCACTGCTTTATTCAACAGGTCTGAAATTTGCATCCCAACCAAAAATGACCCGGTTGAGTTGAAGCCCAAGCTGTTGCCGTCGGCAGTGGAGCTCCCTTCATTGATTAAAACGGGAGCGTTCCCAACGTTGACGTTGATGCGACGCTCAACACGCTCGGTGGAGCCGGGGGGTTACGAGGATTGGCATTCATCATGATAAGAACATAGTTAAGAACAATTTTGCCTTCCTAAAGAACGTTTCAAGAATGGGACAGGACTTCACTTAAGATTTCACTTAGGAAGAAATTTAAGAACAAGTTAAGAAGAAAGTTAAGAACTTATTGGTGAATGAGGCCCATTGTTTGACAGCACAGTCATCAGTAAATTTTGGATTCATGTTAAATTGTGTTTTCAGGTGTTTAACTTGAACCGTCAATACTTAATAAACTTGACCTTTCACTCTGTACTTAGTCTGCTCTTTTTCCCCTCTACACCAAACCTCTTTGCCGAAAATAGCCTCACAAGCTCACAACGCCTCGCAGCGCGAGGTTTTGTGAGCTTGTAGATCCGCTATCTTTGGCTAAAGTTCTCAGAATAAGGACACTAGGTTTCAAGTGGTTAATATAAAAAAAGAAGAAAAAGTTTCTATCAATCAAAGATTTGGAGGACCCCCTGTAGTAACTCTGAGGACCCCCTGTTGGAGACCCCTGCTGTACACACATTCAGTTCATTTGAATGCTTACCTGTCTGTCTTTAACCCAGTCTGTCAACGATCCTGGACTGGAGACACTGAGCTATGAGTTGCTTTAACGTCTTGTAGTCCAACACAGCGTCAGATACAAGATGAAACCTGGTGACAAAATGGTGTCTATATCAGAGAGGTGAGGTAGGCGGAGAGAGAGAGAGAGAGAGAGAGAGAGAGAGAGAGAGAGAGAGAGAGAGAGAGAGAGAGAGAGAGAGAGTGGTTTCCTGATTTAACTGGGCACCCTGACGAGCACTAATAGTCAGTGGTGAAAGTGGTTTGAAATTCTTGCCGGAACTGTCGACAATTTTTTGGGAGGCTCTAACCCCCCAAAACCCCTGAAATGCATAGAAAACTGCATTTTGGGAGGCCCTATATATATAATATATTATTATTATATTTATTATATTATTATATAGACTATATTATTATTAATATTATTATAACCAGTTATCTAAAGTAACTGTACATTTACTCAAGTACTGTATTTAAGTACAGGTGTTAAGTATAGCCTAGCCTACTTTACTGGAGTATTTCCAATACTTTTAATTCTATACTCCACTACATCTCCCATTCCCAGATGCAGAATTGAATCATTTGGTCTATTCTGCATTTATGGCCGCATGCAGGCACAGACACGAGTCCTCCTAGAGATGGGATTTATGGCTCTTTGAAGTGAGCCATATGACCATATGCCACAACATAAACATCAAAACGGACGCCGCTCTCATTTCTGACAAAGGTGAAGTGGCTACCCATCTTAACAAAACCTTTACCACCACAGCCCGTTCACTGGTTGAAAGACTGGTCGCCCCATCTGGGCGGTATGGTGAAGAATTTGTTAAAAAATTCTACAAAAAACTGGGCGTCAAAAAAGACAGCTTTAAACTTTCCACAGTGACAACTGATGAAGTGTTTAAAAAATTGAGCGCCCTACCTCAGCACAAGGCCACTGGCCTTGATAAAATCCCAGCTAGATTTCTCAGAGATTCAGCCGCCACCATTGCTCCAATCATTACCCACATAATTAACCTTTCCATCGAACAGGGTCATGTCCCCCAGGACTTCAAACTAGCAAAAGTAACCCCCCTGCACAAAAAAGGTAGCAAACTAGACCCTGGAAACTACCGTCCCGTTTCCATTCTTAGCTCCATATCCAAAGTCATGGAGAAAATAGTCTACGAACAGATTGCAAGATATCTCGATGAGAATAATCTGATTTACGAGTTCCAATCTGGATTCAGAAAATCCCATTCCACTGACACATGCCTTCTCTATTTGACTGACCAAATCAAACGCGAAGCGGATCAGGGCAAATATAGTGGCATGGTCATGATGGACCTCCAGAAGGCATTTGACACCGTGGATCATGCTATTCTGATTGAGAAACTAAAAGCCATCGGTCTTGACAGCGCAGCAGTGAGCTGGATGCAATCTTACCTGGTGGGGAGGGAACAGGTGGTGGAGATTAACGGAACCCTGTCCCCCCCCCTCCCAGTAAGCTGTGGTGTTCCTCAAGGTAGCATACTGGGACCTCTGTTGTTCCTAATATACGTGAACGACATGGCATCTGCTTGCGACTGCAACCTGTTCCTGTTCGCGGATGACTCGGCTCTCCTAGTCTCGGGCAAGGACCACTTGCAGGTTGAAAAGACACTTAACTCTGAACTGAGTAAGATCTGCACATGGCTTAACGACAACAAATTATCAATTCACCTGGGAAAAACCGAGTCCATCCTCTTTGGATCAAATCATAACCTCAAAAAGGTAGATGACTTCACAATCAAAGTGGGTGACAAGGTCATAACACGAAAAAACGAAATCTCTTACTTAGGATGTATCCTTGAAGCTAATCTTTCCAGCGAAAAGATGACTTCAAAAGTAATACAAAAAATCAACCAACGAACTCGTTTCCTACAGAGGATCGCCCCAATGGTCAACTTCAACACACTGAAGACCATAGCTGGTGCAATAATCCAGCCCCTCTTTGACTACGGAGTCCACGTATGGTATCGTGACGCCCCACAAGCCCTTAAAACTAAACTTCAAACTGCCCAAAATAAACTAATTAGGGTCCTGCTTAACCTTCCCTATCAGACTCACCTCACCGCTACTCACCAGTTAAGAGTGGGGTGGCTCAGAGTAGATGACAGAGTACAGCAACTTGCAATGGGCCTGGTGTACAAGATACACTACACCACTATGATACCCAAGTACCTGTCAAAATACTTTATAAACGTTAAGGATGTCCATAATTACAACACCAGAGGCAGTGCCACAGATCACGTTCAACCCAGAGTCAACTCAAAGAAAGGGTCGAACTCGTTCTTCTGCTATACCACAAAAATGTGGAATGCCTTACCGAAGGCCATAAAGGAGTGTGGATCACTAGCATCCTTTAAAATTGCCCTGAAAAACCACTTACAGGCAGCAGCCGTTCGCAACTGGTAAAAAAACCTAGCCCAACCCTACCCTCCCTGCCCCTTCCTTGTATATACTTGTATACTTGTATATTCCTTGTATATACTTACTGTTTGTTTTAGATTTACTGTATATTCCTTGTATATACTTACTGTTTGTTTAGATTTACTGTTTTCTTTTCTTTTTTTTCCCTTTTTCTTTACATATCTACTGCATAGTACTGTGTTCTATTTGTCTGTCATTCAATGTTATATGAGATACTTAAATGGTTTCCTGTTGAAATAAGCTTAGTCTTTTCATGGATCTCCTTTTAGTAGACCTTGTACCAGTGAACTGTACCGTCATGAATCTGTACATTTTCCTATGCAAACTTCTAATAAAGCCTTCAATCAATCAATCAATCAGCCGGATCTCTGGGATCCGTTCCTTTCAAAGAGCTGTTCAAAAGACGTAGGCCTACATTTTGATACTTCTACTCAAGTACATTAACATTCCAAACTTCTACTTGATTGCAGTATTGATATTTCTACTTAAGTAAAGAATTTGAGTACTTTTCCAACCACTGTTCATTAGAAAGGAACGGCTCCCTACTGTGAACCGAATCCTATCGTTCAATTCAAAGAGCCGTTCAAAAGTCTCGATTCGTTCGCGAACGTCTCACCTCTACCCGCTCCGTGTCAAACAAACACTGAAACGCAAACGGACTGGATCACACTGACCTACACAAACCCACGGGAATAATTTAGAAGCACTTTATCAGAAAATATAAGTAGTAACACTTGTGTACTGTATGTTAATCTGACTTTAGTAGGCCTATAGGCTATTGTTTTCTTTCTGGACGTGCGTTTGTGGCTGGCTATTTAACATGGGATTTTGACAGCTGGCTTCTCCTCTTTTTAACGGAACGCCGTTCCGTCCCCAAATGTTTTAACGGAACGGGGGTTCCGGCCGTTCCGGCTCACTTTCACCACTGCTAATAGTTGAGGAATTACATTTTGTATAACACAGTTCTATTGTGGTTATTAGAGTTGTTGTGTGGGAATAAGAAACACATTTCTTTTGCAAACATGGGCCTCATGGTGGCGCTAGAAGGGGCCCATGTGAAAAATGTGGGGCAGAGGTTCTGATTGGTATCCAGGGAGTGTGTGTGCCCACAGTCTGGCAGTGACCGGGCCAACGGCGCCAGAGATGAGCTGGAAACAGACATATGGACAGGCGGACGGACGGACAGGGTGCAAAACATAGTCTCTGACTCTCTGCCCTGCCTTGCAGACAAGCAGGTTGCTTGTCTGCAAGGCAAGCAGGTTGCAGACAAAGCGTTAAACCACAACCACAAATAACTTCCTGTTTGCACAGATAGTAGCTACTTTCTTGTTCTCGCATATGTGTGTGTGTGTGTGTGTGTGTGTGTGTGTGTGTGTGTGTGTGTGTGTGTGTGTGTGTGTGTGTGTGTGTGTGCTTGAGTGCACGGGCCTGGTAACGGGAGCGTGTCGACATTGCGACACAGCATTTGTTGGACGGTTCATTCTTTCGACACGGGTGAATGTTAACCTGGTGAAATGCTAACCTGCTAACCCTGCTAGCAGCTTAGCATTTCTCCTAACCTGCTAACCCTGCTAACCCTATGCTGTCCACACGGTAAAAGAAATACGCCCGGGTAACAAAAATGCACTGCAGCCGGAGTTTGGAAACTATTCGTCTAGTCCTCCGTTTTCATGCGTTTGCATGTGGACACTCATGGGAAAACGTGGCTCTACCACCCCGGTTAACTAAAATCCGGAGCCGTATGGACGGGGCCTCAATGGGCTGGCCGTGTGCAGGGTGGAGTGTAACCGTGACAAGTTACAACAGTGCTTGCGTGCTGTTTGTATGGGCTGGCGTACGTTAGAGATCCCCTGGACTGGCCGGACCGTAACCGTGACAATAGGACGTGAAGGAAACAAGCCAAACTAGAAGCAGTGCTCTTCCGAGCACAGTTCTCCACCAGGCCAGGCGTCCTGGTGGTGCTACTGTATAATAGGCCAGTGTAAAAATGGTGGCATGTGTTCTTCACCTTAGATCTTTCATGGCAATCGGACGCTGCATGCATGATTTGAAGCATTGTGTTCCAAAAATGTGTTTTGCTAAAGTCTACCTGCTGGTGGCGTTATAATAGGCCAATGTGAAAAGGGTAGCATTTGTTTGATCAGACTTGATCACATGACTATAGAGATACTGTGTACTGATTTGTGTTATTTTTGGAGAAAATCTGAAGGAGTAATATCCAAAAATGTGTTTTACATAAGTCGGCCAAAAGGTGGCGCTATAAAAGGCTGATGTGAAAAATGCAGGGCAAAGGTTTATCCTTAGCCTCTAGGGAGTGCGCTTACAAAGTTTGAAACTGAGCGGTGGAGTTATAGGTAAAACCACAAATTGGCCTGTTATAGCGCCACCGGGAGGCTGATTTAAAAAAAAAAATAAGTGGCATTTCTTCCTCTGCCTAGTGGGAACGTGTGTGTGCGCGATTTCATGATAATTGCACTTTGTGTTTGTGATTTGAGGCATTTTGTTCAAAACGACTCAATCCTACAAACTTTGGAAGCCAATCTTAGCCAATCAGGATGGAATATGCAAAATTGGACAGATCCGTGTCGATCACATGACTGTCGAGATAATGCCTACGGCTACCGATTTGTAGGATTTTTGGACAAAATCTGTAAGGGTAGTCCACAGAAATGTGTTTGTGAACATCGGCCACTAGGTGGCGCTAGAAAAGGCCCATTTGAAAAATTTAGGGCAGAGGTTCTATATTGGCATGCAGGGAATGTGTGTGCTCACTTTGGCAGCGACCGGGCCAACGGCAACTGAGATTAGCTGCACACAAACTGCGAGGACACACGCACGCACGGACGGACGCACGCACGGATGGACGCACGCACGGACGGACGCACGGACGGACGAAGGGGAAAACATACTCTCCCCCATGCCTTCGGCTGGTGGAGACAATGAGAGCCCTCAGGGTCAGGGTGAACACATAATGTGTGAATACAGTATAAATACCAGTAAAACGTCTAAGGGGTCAAAGGCCCTCAGTCTTGGCCATCTGGCCAAAGGGATTTGGTTCCCCCAGCATCACAGGGATCTCCATATATCCATATATGGGCATAAAAGCTAGGGATTTGGTTCTCCTGGCGTCACAGGGATCTCCATATATGGGCATAAAAGGGATTTGGTTCCCTTGACATTGAGAGCTTCTGCTCTGCTGGCCGCACTGCATGTAGCTGCTCTGAAAGCTTAGTGCAGTCTAAAGCCCGCCCATTCTATGTATCCGGTACTTTCCACACACATAGGCTACACACATGCACACACACCCCACTTCTGTATCCGCTTTAGACCCTTCCAATGAGCCAATGAGGATACACAGTCAGATTATGCACGGGCCGGTCCGGAGGTGCTTCCAATAAATGATATCTGCTAGTTGGGAAGTCAGATTGCTGCTAGATTTGCTATTTTTGCACAATAATGTTCACCACAGAATAGGTGCTAGGGTGATAGGGCTGTTAACGCAAGACAAGTTTCCCCTGTCGGTACAAAACCGTTTGGAGATGACTCTCTATGAGTCATCTCCAAACTCTCTATGAGTCATCTCCAGACTCTCTATGAGAGTAAAAAGTATTTTTATTTACTGGTAAGTATCAGCCCTGAAGGGGATATCCACACTCTCTGAAACCATTTCTTTCTTGTAGTTTTATTTCATTTTCTTTTTAAAGCACAACAGCAGTCTCACCGTGTGACGGAGCGGTTTCGGCCTGTGGTCTTCCTCAGCGTCAGTAAAAACTAGACTTCCTTGAGCGGAAGTGACATTTATACACATTGGATATCAACAAAAACGTATACATGTTTACGAAAAACAGCCCTTTGAAAAGAGGTGGTGATAGAGACCAGTTATTGCTCCAAAGGGAGGCATTTTGGATATACATACTTTAAATACAGAGTTCCCCAAGGGATTAAACGAAGAACTACAATTGAACTGTTTCCTATAAATGTTTTTGTTTATAATTAGTTTTTCGTAAACATGTATATGTTTTTGTTTATAGATTGAGTTCTGTAAACATGTTGGACTATTTGTGGAAATTGGATGATAAATGTATATTCTAGCAATTAATTCTACTCACTGATTGTTCTAAATGTTTTTTTTAAAGAATGTAAATATGACAATGTGACAATGCATTTCTTAATTAGACACAGCTGTACTCTTTGATATCCAATGTGTATAAATGTCACTTCTGCTCAAGGGAGTCTAGTTTTTACTGACACTGAGGAAGACCACAGGCCGAAACCGGTCCGTCACACAGTGAGACTGCTGTTGTGCTTTAAAAAGAAAATGAAATAAAACTACAAGAAATACATGATTTCAGAGAGTGTGGATATCCCCTTCATCAGCATCATCTTATACTGTACATCAGGGGTCCTCAACGTTTTCAGGCCAGGGACCCCTTAGTTGAGAGAGAGATGAAGCAGGGACCCCTTAGTTGAGAGAGAGATGAAGCAGGGACCCCTTAGCTGAGAGAGAGATGAAGCAGGGACCCATCTAGCGCAGCGTAGTTCATTGGGACACGGAAGTTAGAGTCCTAGATATACCCCGGACCCCCCCCTTTCATTCGCTAACAGTTCATTCACACATACGCCTCCAGTCAATCCATGTACCTACGTTCATTCTCTCTCATTCGCCACTAGCTACTTCTCACACACCCCCTTTTCCCAGGGTAACTCAGGCGGTCTTTTAAGCAGCTTCAGCTCACCGCTCATTCTTTTCGAGCAGCTGTCAAAGCAGGTCGTGCTTGTCAGTGACGGAAAATACGCATCTATCAGATGAGGATCAAGCCGTGGTGCGCAGTTTTACTCACCCTTCATCTGGTCCTGATCATGTCTCAAGTCGGCGACGAGGACTGGGGATCAGAGGAGGGTGAGGAGGATGTCGTTCTGGATACCCAGATGGGAACCCAGGTAGAAGCGGATCCTCCGGAGAGGGATGACGACTCCTCCAGCCACCGCCAGGATAGCCACCGCAGCAGTGAAGAAGCAGCGACCACGCAGCAGGTCCGCCGGCGCAGTACACGTTTGGCTAAGAAACCGCCTCCAAGTCCAGACGTGCCATCTATCGAGGCTTGGCCAGTCACCAGGATCCTGGAAGCGTTGTTTAGAAACGGCATCCAGCCTCCCGCGGGCATACCTCACTATCAGCTGTTCCAGTTCTTCTGCCAGCATTGGCAAATGCAAAGGGGCGGCGGCGATGCGAGCCCAGCAACTTCCAGCGCTCCGCCCAGATCAGCCGTGGGTTCCAACCCCGCCCCTCCAAAGAAAGCCAAAGCTAAGTCTAAGAATACCGAACCCGATACCCAGGCCGCTCCAAAAAGACGCAGGATTCAGCCCCCTGGTGTCGATATTCCTTCTGTTGATCCTGTGCTTAACGCCCTCAATAATATCCAGGTAGCGCTGGGGCAGATGGATTCGAGGATCCAAACACTGGAGTCCAGCGCGCATGCAGCTCCGTCTGGTTCCAGGCAGGCGCAGTCGGATGACGTCAGCGTTCCAGTCCCGTCGCCTCATCTGGTCGTGCCGCTCAGGACGCTGGGAAGTGCAGTTCCAGTTCCATCATCGGGGGTTCCGTTCTTCTCTCCGGCAGCAGCCATCTCTCCTCATCTGAGAAGCCAAATATTGGCAGGTAATGACGTGAACTTGGTTAAGATTCTGTTGAGCGCGTCCGAGGCTGGGCTTGGAGAAAAGCGCCTCGTGGACTGCGGGGATGTTACGGTGTGTCTCAAAGACAGTGACACGAGACTGACTAGGAGCTTAACTATGACTGAATTCATTGTAGCGTTTGGAGTTTTCAGAGATGTGATTTGTGAAATGTACCCAGAGCGCAGGGCCGAGCTTGACACTTATCTTGCTATTATCTCTGATTTGTCCCTGTCCTACGGCGGAACCTTGTTCTACGAATACCATAAGTCCTTTTCAGCTAAGGCAGCGGCGTTCATTCAGAAATACAACCAGCGAGTGGATTGGTCACTCGTAGATCTGGCTCTGATAAGTAGGCACTTCACTGGGCATCGCGCCCTCGCTTGTGCCATATGTGGGTCCTTTTCTCACAATACCAACCTCTGCCCAAGTACAGCGTCCACGTCTAAGCCCAGCGTGAAGAGAGATTCAGAGGAGAAGGTGAATCTAATGAAGCACTTAGCAGATAATCCCACCATATGTTTCAAATTTAACGAAAATGTGTGTAGATTTGCTAAATGTAAATATTTGCACACTTGCAGCTTTTGCGGAGACAGCCACCCAAAGTACGTCTGTCCTCGCCGAAAGCCCCAGAGAAAATGAATAAACCCTCCACTCCAGTGAACATTCCGGAGATGAGAAAGGAGTTGTCCAAGCATCCAGATCGTTGTTTTGTTTTTTATTTGTTGTCGGGTTTAATTCATGGGTTTTTCGCTGGGTTGTGCAGCCTTCCATCTAAAATTTTGGTGTGCAGGAATCTTCAATCCGCTATTAGAGAGCCGGAGATCGTAGATACATTGCTAGCAAAAGAGATTGAAAAAGGCTATATGATCGGGCCATATGACGATGCGCCATTCCCCATTTATCGAATCAATCCAATAGGTGTCGCCACGCGGAAATATTCAGGAAAAAAGCGCATGATAGTGGATCTGTCAAGCCCTCACAATGATAGCGAGGACAGCATCAATAGTTTAATTACCCTCGCTCCGTTTTCATTGTGCTATGCCACCGTGGATCATGCTATACGTCTGATCAAAATAGCAGGGAGAGGCGCTTGGCTCGGTAAAGCGGATATTGTCGATGCTTTTAAAACCATGCCACTCCACCCTTCGCAGTGGCACCTGTTCGGCGTTAAATGGAGACAAAAAATGTATTTCGCAGTCAGACTCACGTTCGGTTGTCGTAGTAGCCCCAACATCTTTAACAAACTCTCAGAAGCGCTGTGTTGGATGTTGTATAATAATTACCGGCTGCCATTTATTCTGCATCTGTTAGATGATTTTCTGGTCGTTGATTTTCCGAATGGTCAGCCAGAGCGCAGCATAGACACCGTTAAACATGTTTTCGCTAAACTAGGAGTTCCCCTCTCCATTGAGAAAACTGTCGGCAGAGTCAAAAGGCTCGAGTTTTTAGGTATTACCTTAGACTCTGAGCTCATGCAAGCTTCTCTCCCCACAGAGAAACTAGAACGCATAAGGGAAATTATGCTTAAATTCATTGATGCCGCGTCGGTACCAAAGAGAGAGTTATTGTCCTTATTAGGCCATATGAATTTTGCAATGAGGATAATTCCTCAGGGGCGGTCGTTTGTGGCGAGACTCCTTGATCTCTCAAAATCAGTTAAAAACCTTAATGAGTTGGTGTACTTAGATGAAGGTTGCAGGTCCGATTTGCGCTTTTGGTCAGCGCTGTGCAACAACTGGAATGGCATTTCTTTTTTCTACCAAGACACGTTAGAATCGTCTGTCGATCTGGGGTTCTATACCGACGCGGCCCCCTCTATTGGGTTTGGGGGTTATTTCGAAAACGAATGGTTTGCTGAGTCTTGGCCAAAACAAATGCAGGAGTTGCCAAAAAATGAGTCCTCTTCAGCGCTGTTTGAGCTCTACCCAGTAGTGGTAGCCGCCATTCTGTGGGGGAATAGATGGGAAAGGAAACAAATAATAGTGTTCTGCGATAACGAGGCAACAGTTCACATTATTAATAAAGGTCGATCCTCCATTCCCATTATTAACAGATTTGTCAGGAGACTTACCTGGTCAAGCGTATTAGGGAATTTTTCTATCCGTGCTTGTCACATCCCAGGATTAGACAACAAAATAGCTGACGCTTTGTCCCGTTTCAAATTTCAGGAATTCAGGAATCTGTGCCCAGATGCAGCGCCATCAAGTTTGGCGTGCCCAGCGTTCAACCAAATAACGCTAGATTAGATGAACACTTGCAAGTTCTCATGTCTTCAGCATCCAAATATATGAGGATGGGTCTTTCAGTGAATACATTAAAAGCATATGATGCTGCTTGGTCCCTTTTCTCCTCGTTTTGTGCCGCTTTTTCAGTGCCTGTGCTCCCAGTTAATATTCCTACGATAAGCGCATTCATAGTCCACTGCGCTGAATCAAAGAGACTCCAGCCTGATTCAATCACTGCGTTGATTGCCGGCGTGCAGTTTAATTTAAGATGCTTGAGCCCGGATGTTGGTAGTATACTCGGAGACCCATCAATCAAGCTTCTCTTCAGAGGATTAAAGAAAGCTCATCCCAAAGGCAATGATAAACGTCTTCCCCTTACCTTACCACTGGTGCACAAACTAGTCTCTGAACTCAGGAAAGGGGTTTTTGGGCCATACGTAGATTCACTTTTGGAAGCAGTTTTTCTTTCAGCATTCTATGGGTTTCTGAGATGCAGGGAATTCACAACTTGCACAGAAAGTTTTAATCCTCTGCATGATCTGACTATTTCTGACCTTTCATTTCAGTCTGATATGTTTTCTATTAATCTCAAGCATTCCAAAACAGATAAGCATTCTGAAGGGACACCGATCGTTATAGTAAGAACTGATACTGTGTTTTGTCCGTTCTCCTCCATGTCTCTGTACCTGCATTGGCGGCCTAACGCGGCTGGGAGGGAACCCCTGTTCACCACGGATGCTGGGAGAGCCATGTCGAGATCATGGTTCGCTGCCAAGCTCGGAACAGTCTGTCAAAGATGTGGACTCTGCCCCAAGCTGTACACTACGCATTCCTTCCGGATCGGTGCTGCAACCTCAGCTTCATCCTTGGTGTCATCTCCTACACTGAAAGCCATGGGTCGCTGGAAATCTAATGCCTATGAACGTTATGTCCGCCTAAATGCAAACGAGATTCTCGCAGCTCAGAAAGCAATGAGTGTCAATTGTCGTTGAATAAATCCTGATAGCATCATCTGTGTTGGTATCTCTCCTGCCGTAGTGCGGGTTGGGGGGTAGGTGGTTATGCGAAGGCTATTACGTATTTTTACAATTTATTTCATGACAGATATGTTCTCGCCGGAGAACAAGGGTTGCCCATATGTCTCGCCGGAGATCAAGGTTGCTATTAGCATTTATTACAGTAGTTCCTTAGATAGCATATTTTCTTCATGTCAGACATGACTCGCCGGAGCGTGGTCTGCCCTAATAATTCATCTGGCTGTATCAGGATCAGTGCCTGAAACAGGGTCCACATGAATGGGGCGTCATCTCGAGCGCTCGGATGACGACATGAAGGAAATTACACATAGCTAGATCACTAGATAGAATATTTTGTTCATATCAAATCTGTTTTCTACGAGAACATGGTTTGCTGATCTATTCATATGACGACTCGGGTCGGTACAGAGTTATCACATGAGTAGTAGGGCTGGGTCATCATCGGACCTTGCATATGAGGAAAATCAGACATGCTTGTCTATTACTAGTCTTATTTGTTAGATTTCCATTAATCCTCATCTACGATAATAACGGTCTAGATGTGGAGGGCATACGGCTCCGCGTGTAATGGAAATGGGACACTACACTTATGGCGTTATTTAATCGGAAATTAAACCTTACAGCGTGCTATCACATTTCATTCACTTATTATCTCATTCTTATTAAAGGTGTGGCTCTGCATGGATTATTCTCACAGCTGTGAGTGAGTGTTGGGGGTCTGAGATATCAGAATCTGTATAGGTCGTGGTTTCACAGATAAATCTGTTTATCATCAGAGCAGAGCCCATCTGCCAAACTCCATGCAATATCATTGCATAAATGTTACGATACTTCAATAAATGTCATACGTTCAACTCTAAGCTGAAGTGTCTAAATGAAATCTAGCGCAGCGTAGTTCATTGGGACACGGAAGTTAGAGTCCTAGATATACCCCGGACCCCCCCCCTTTCATTCGCTAACAGTTCATTCACACATACGCCTCCAGTCAATCCATGTACCTACGTTCATTCTCTCTCATTCGCCACTAGCTACTTCTCACACACCCCCTTTTCCCAGGGTAACTCAGGCGGTCTTTTAAGCAGCTTCAGCTCACCGCTCATTCTTTTCGAGCAGCTGTCAAAGCAGGTCGTGCTTGTCAGTGACGGAAAATTCCTCCTCCTCCCCGGCCTCCTCCCTTGGCTTAATTTCATGATGATAGGAGGTTGGCTCATTTCATGGTATTCTACATGTGTACTACACTGGAGTTGTCATGTTTGATATTAAGATTGTACATTCAATGATGTAAGTGATGTATGTTGTTGTACTGTATTTATGCTCTGCTCTGGGGGTCTGAGATATCAGAATCTGTATAGGTCGTGGTTTCACAGATAAATCTGTTTATCATCAGAGCAGAGCCCATCTGCCAAACTCCATGCAATATCATTGCATAAATGTTACGATACTTCAATAAATGTCATACGTTCAACTCTAAGCTGAAGTGTCTAAATGAACTTAGTTGAGAGAGAGATGAAGCAGGGACCCCTTAGTTGAGAGAGAGATGAAGCAGGGACCCCTTAGTTGAGAGAGAGATGAAGCAGGGACCCCTTAGTTGAGAGAGAGATGAAGCAGGGACCCCCACAACCTGTTCATAGATTCCATATACTGTAGTTTCATTGTTTGACAGCACAATCATCAGTGTATTTTGGATTCATGTCAATTTGTGTTTTCAGATATTTAACCACTTGAACCGCCAATACTTAATAAACTTGACCTTTCACTCTGTACTTAGTCTGCTCTTTTTCCCCTCTACACCAAAGCTCTTTGCCGAAAATAGCAGATCTAGAAGCTCACAACGCCTCGCGCTGCGAGGTGTTGTGACCTTGTAGATCTGCTATCTTTGGCGAAAGTTCTCAGAATATGCTCGGGTTCAAGTGCATGGTTAATATAAAAAAGGGGAAAAAACAAGTTTCTATCACTCAAAGATTTGGAGGACCCCCTGTAGTAACTCTGAGGACCCCATAGGGGACCCGGACCCCCTGTTGAAGACCCCTGCTGTACACACATTCAGTTCTGTTGAATCCTTACCTGTCTGTCTTTCAACCCAGTCTGTCAACGATCCTCCTCTGCAGACACAACTACTGTTTAATGTCACAAAGTAATAAAGTAATGGTCCCGGACTGCAGACACTGAGCTATGAGTTGCTTTACAGTAACGTCTTGTAGTCCAACACGGCGTCAGATACAAGATGAAACCTGATGACAAAATGGTTTCTATATCTGAGTGGTGAGGTAGGCGGAGAGAGAGAGACAGAGAGAGAGAGAGAGAGAGAGATAGAGAGAGAGAGAGAGAGAGAGAGAGAGAGAGAGAGAGAGAGAGATAGAGAGAGAGAGAGAGAGAGAGAGAGAGAGAGAGGAATAAGAAGAAAAAAAATATTTTGCAAACATCAGCCTCATGGTGGCGCTAGAAGGGGCCCATGTGAAAAATGTGGGGCAGAGGTTCTGAACTGGTATCCATGGAGTGTGTGTGCTCACAGTCTGGCAGTGACCGGGCCAACGGCGCCAGAGATGAGCTGGAAACAGACATTCAGGTTGCTGCAAAACACAGCCCAGACGAAGCGTTAGCGCTAAATCAGACAACCACAAATCACTTCCTGTTTGAACAGTCAGCGCTACACCACAACTACGTATCACTTCCTGTTTGACATGGAAGGTAGTGAAAATAGTTGCAAGGCGATTGTGAGCATGTAGATCTGCTATTTTCACAATTTCTGACAATTTGGCCAATGTTTAATTTTAGAGGTATTAAAAATACTTACTGTATGTTGACACATACAGTACTAATGTTGCACATATAGTTAGGGACCCCCTGAGAATAATTTTGGGACCTCCCTGGGGGTCCTGATCCATAGACCCATTTGTTGTTTACAAACATTGAGACTAAATGCACAGGTGACTGTATCATGTGCGATTCACTATAGAGCCTGTATCATTATTGAGAGTAAAAACACATTGAGACATAATCTCTTTTTCAAGTGGAAACTGGCCAAGAGGCAGAAATAAACATTACACTGTCTTTGCTACACATACAAAACACCAACAGCAAAGATAAAACATCCATCACAATTACCTAACTCCAAGGTAGTACAATCTAAAAGCTAGTTTACAAACTTCACAAACAGTATGCAACCTGTAAAAAAAAACAAAAAACAAAAAAAAAAACACATAGGCTAATGAGAACCTAACCCAAGTGTTTATATATCTATCCAAGGTGATTCGTTTAAAGCTTCTCAGCAGAATTAGCTCGGCCAATTTGAGTCTAGTCTGAAGGTCATTCCACGACCATGGACTAAAGAAAGCGAGGTATTTTTTGCCTCCCTCAGATGTGAATACAGGTACTGTACAACGTAGCCAGGCATTTGATCTGAGGTTTAACCCATTTTTAACCAATACAAATTTGGAGGAGATGTAAGAGGGGAGCTCACCAAGTATCGCTTTATAGACAAAATGATTCCAATGCTGTAACCTGCGAGATGACAGAGAAGACCAGTCAACTGCAGCATACAACAGCCAATGGTGAGTCCTAAAAGGCAAGTAAGTTTGTAATGAATCTCACCGCTGCATGATAAAGGGGATCCAATTTGGCCAGTGTGGTGGCACATGCAAACCTATAAATGGTGTCCCCATAATCAAGCTGGGACAAGAACAGACCAGTGACCAATCGTTTGCGAGAGGAACGGGCAAAACAGGCCTTCAGTCTATAGAACAAACTTAAGGTGAATTTAAGCTTCTTGCCCAGAGCATCAATATGACATTTAAAGTTTAGGTGATTGTCCAACCAGAAACCAAGATATTTATAGCGCTCCACCCAATGTAGCAACTTAAAAGACTTTAAAGTTGCCACATTGTTGCCATCCATGATTCCCACCTTTAAAGGGGAATACCACTCATTTTAAACTTTGAACTATGTTTTTTTGATTGATTGATTGATTGATTATTATTATTATTAGACAAAAATGGAGAACAGTACAAGTATAGTCAATACAATAGAAATGTAGTACAGCACAAGTACAGTTAAGACCCTATCAGAGTCGGTACCACGGTGAAGAGCTTTCCACCGTGAGTCCCAACACATCTCTCTGTTTTTACTTTCAGACAGAAAGGCTCATCACCCCGTTCACTGATTGGTCGATCTAGACCAGTCAGTCACCGTGACTGACTATGATGGCCTCCACTTATTTTCTGACTTGAGGTGGAAAGCTTTATACCTAAAAAAAACCCTGGACTCTGATAGAGGCTTAAACCCTGCCTAAAAGGAACATCCCAAATAAGACCTTTTACGGTCTGGTTTACGTTGGAAGTCCTCTGTATTTAATTCATGGACAAAATAAATAGCAAGCAAAGAAAACATTCAATAATATTGCAGTTATAAAAACACTATATGTACAGGATAGGGGAAACAAGGGGATGGGGCTAAGGTGTGTGTGTGTGTGTGGGGGGGGGGGGGGGGGGCTCACTTCTGGCCTGTCTATGGGAGAAGTGATAACTACCTCCTTCTCTGGCCTCATGAAAGGTGAGTTTTCACCTGTCTATGGGAGAAGTGATAACTACCTCCTTCTCTGGCCTCCTGAAAGGTGAGTTTTCACCTGTCTATGGTAGAAGTGATGACTACCTCCTTCTCTGGCCTCCTGAAAGGTGAGTTTTCAGGGCAGTTTTGAAGGATGCCAGTGAGCTGCATGTTTTAAAGACCCAATGAAATGACTATTTTGGGTATTTTATTTTGAAGTTTCAGTTTGAAAAGGAAGCCTGTGTGTTTCTGAACCAATACGAGGGGACCAGCCCTTCAGGTGATGGGATTTAAAATCTGAGTAATGGGAGTAATGGGAGTAATGGGAGCCAGCAATGGGAAACAAACAGGTGAATGTAATCAGAGGTTCATTTATATGCATTTCACCTGTCTATGTCATCACTTTTTGAATTTCTGTTCACAGGAAGTAATTAAGAATGGCCTATTTAGGGACCTTTCATATAAATATACACAAAAATTGTTTATTTTCTATTTTCTTTTTTGGCATATAGTGTTAGGTTATAGTGTTAGTGTTAGGTAAGGTGACGGTTCCTCTCCTGGAACCATCACCTTACCGTGGTGGAGAGGTTTGCGCGTCCCTATGACCCTGAGAGCTATGTTGTCCGGGGCTTCGGCCCCTGGTAGGGTCACCCAAGGCAAACAGGTCAAAGGAGAGGGGCCAGACGAAGAATGGTTCAGGGCAAGCCAGCAGGCCCTAAGGGGGCAGCCCTCCCAGCTGGCTATCTGGCTGTGGGCTAACAACCTTCTCCAGAGAAACCCCCCCTTGTTACGAAACTAATCAGAAATAGCCGGACTGACCCTCGGAATCGACCATCAACACGGCAAGCTGACAGTCGTTGTTGCCTATGCACCAACAGAAGTCGCAGACGACCAGGCAAAGAACACTTTCTATGATCAATTACATCTGGTCATCAAACAGATACCCCCACATGACATCACTATTGTGCTTGCAGACTTTAATGCCACCGTCTCCTCCGCCTCTCGGGACGTGCAGACCAAAACCATCATTGGCCCAGAATCACCAGATCACATCACCAACAACAACGGAGACCACCTCCTGCATTTATGCAATGCAGGGGGGCTATCTATTGTAGACACATGGTTCCCCAGGAAGAATATACATAAATGGACATGGTACAGCAATGATGGCAAAACCCGCAAGGCCATTGATCACATCATCATCTCCAGTCGCTGGAAATCCAGTGATACCAACTGTCGCGTGTTTCGTGGAGCCCAGCTAGGCAACACGGACCACCGCTTACTGGTTGCCCAGCTGCGACTGAAACTAAAGGCTGTTCCAACACAACGGGCCCCACCCCGACTGAGATCTTCCCATCTCCAGGATCACACCATCACCTCAGTGTTTACCCAGTCCATCTCTAACAGGTATAATGCCCTGGCGAAGGAAGAACTCACCAATTGGAACCTCTTTGTGTCCACAATAAACCAGGCAACTGCTGACTCCATTCGACGCACTCACCACACACCAAGGCGTCCCTGGATATCACCAACAACGCTAGAAATCATAGAGCTCCGTAGAGCTGCCCGTCTTAGGGGCGACATGACTGAGTATCGCCGCCTGAATCGCATCCGTAACATCGCGATACAAAACGACAGGGAGAAATTCTGGCAAGGAGAAGCAGAACACCTGGAGGCAGCCGCAGAGAACAATAACTTCACCCAAGTCTATAGAACCCTGCGGCGAGTAAAAACAGGCCCCAACCAGAGGACAACGCAGGTAAAGGACTCTCAGGGAAACATTCTCAACTCCGAGGATGAATGTATCAGCCGCTGGAAAGAGCATTTCAGTGAGCTCCTGCATCATCCCCCTCCACAAACAGACCCCACTCTCACCGTGTCAGCAGAAAATGCCAGAGCAAATTACAACTGCAGCGTAGACCCTGTGACCAAAGGAGAGGTCGCGCAAGCTTTGTCCAAACTGAGAAATGACAAGGCCCCCGGCATCTGTAACATCACAGCAGAAATGCTGAAACTGGGCGGTGACAACACCATCGAGTGGCTAACCCATATCATCAACCAGGTCTGGATAACTGAGAGCCCCCCGGAAGACTGGACCCGGGGTATCATCCTCCCCTTCTGGAAACACAAGGGTGACAAACTGGTCTGCAATAACCACAGAGGCATCACCCTCCTTTCCATTCCAGGAAAGATCTTTACCCGTATACTTCTCGCCCGGGCCCTTCCGGCCATTAGAAGTAAAAGGCGCCCCCAACAGGCGGGTTTCATGCCAAATCGATCCACAACGGACCAGATATCTGCCCTCCGCCTCATTATTGAGAAGGCACATGAGTTCCGCCGAGATAGACATCTCTATATTGCCTTTCTTGATCTCAAGGCTGCATTCGACACTGTTGACCATGCATCTCTTTGGAAGATTCTAACCATCCTTGGAGCCCCAAGAAAGATAATCAATCTCTTTCAAAAGCTTTACAGTGATGCTGAAAGTTGTGTGCGGGTCAACAGCAAGAACTCCCCTTGGTTCTCTATCAACAGCGGAGTGAGACAGGGATGCGTAGCTGCGCCAGACCTGTTCAACTGCATCATTGACCACCTGATGGAACAGATCTGTGCTCGTATCCCCGGGGTTCAACTAGGCAGTTACCCCCTCACAGATCTGGAATATGCAGATGACACCACTCTATTCTGCTCCACGCTAGATCAGCTAAGAGAAGCCTTGGAGATCTATGAAGAGGAAGCCAATAAACTGGGTCTAAAGGTCAGCTTGGCTAAGACCAAACTCATGCACATTGGAGGTGAGGCTCCCCCCCACTGCACATCAGGGGGGAGGAAGTTGAGTTTGTGACGTCTTTTAACTATCTCGGGTCCATTGTCACTAACAACGGCAACATAGCAACCGAGATA
>NW_027664990.1:0-14731 GCF_963921795.1 Nannobrachium achirus
TAGCTGGACTTAAAGCCAACAAATCATTATTTCGAACGGTAAAGTAAATTATAACGCTTTGTGCCTTTTACTATCTTGTGTTCTTGATCATCATGCTAGCCGTGTTTTATACTTTACTATTCGGAAATTGCATTAAATTTGTGATTTCTGTGTTAACTCTATGGGCTTTTAGCAGGGTTTTACCCTTCAAAACGTGACTTCAGCACCAGGGGGATGCTGAGTGGGCGGGCCGTGAATAGGGCTAATAGAGAGCATGCCGTGCGCTTATATCGATGTGCACGGATCGCGCACGCAGAGCGCCTCGTGGGAGCTAGAATCCCCCATTGCAGGCAACGGATAGCTGCGGCTCAAACACGGCGAGTACAGAATCTCGACGCCTTTTCAGTGAAACGATAGGCATGTCGTTGGGCCTCTCTAATGGTCTGGTAAAATGAATGCTGTCTCAGATCAGAAAGGAATATTCCTGAAATAATAGAAATTCCCGGCTAAAACCACCGACAGCCATTTCTGGGAGGCTGGGAAAGTGTTAATGTACACAGCCAGGTCATTAGTACCCTGTCTGCCCACATGTCAGTACGCATACCCCAGAAGTGTGCGCATGAATGCTCTTTAGGCGTGCCTGTGCGTGCGTGCATGTGTGTGTTTGTGTGCACCACATTTTTACAGGCAGTTCCATACCTGTTGAAATATTCTAAGGCACACGCACGCACGCGCGCGCACACACACACACACACACACACACACACACACACACACACACACACACACACACACACACACACACACACACACACACACACACACACACACACACACACACACACACACACACACACACACACACACACACACACACACACACACACACCCCTTCGAGCTGGTCTCCCATGCTGAATAATGTCGGTTGACTTTATGGGGTTACTCTGCCTTCTGCCATAACTATAATGTTGGCTCATACTGCCTACCTATACCACTGCAGGGGAAGTGTGTGTGTGTGTGTGTGTGTGTGTGTGTGTGTGTGTTACACCAGGGAGCAGGGACGTGCTGGCCATTGGGAAAAGCGGGACAACTCCCGAACGTCCGGTTCATTCCCAGCCGGTCCAGGCCGGCTATTAGGAAAAAGATTAAAATAAAATGTCGGCCTTCGTTCCATTTTGGGGGCTGGGCAGCCAACAAAGTAAATTGGGCAGAAACCTCGTATCTCCAAGTTTCCAATTTGTACATTTTTTCACAAAGCAAAGCCCTGCTTCATCATACATTACAAGGCCGTCGCACAAAAGTAGTGAAAACAGCAGATCTACAAGCACACAACGCCTCGCGGTGCGAGGCGTTGTGTGCTTGTAGATCGGCTGTTTTCACTAGTTTAAATCATTTTAAAAATGATAAATACAAAACAAACGGTTTTGAGGTTTCCACCCGACAACGACGAAATATAACTCATGTAATTGGCCCACTGGCTTGTCACTTGTCATGATCTGAAATGGCAAATCTTTGAATAGCAGCAGTGCTATAGAGAGAGAGATCTCTCTCTATAGCGCGCAATGAGGGCCTCTACCTACTCTTTTTCCCGGGCTGAATCAGGGGCCCAGCACGTCCCTGCCAGGGAGCTTCCAGCAGCTGTCTGTGTGTAGCACCAGACCCCCAGCTCTGCTGCCAGAGATGTTTCAATGTATGAGCAGAGCAGCACGCTGCGTCTGCTCCTCATAAGAGTGTCTTCCACAAAACTGCACAAATGCATAACATTTTGGAAGAATCCGCCATGTATACTGAAGCAATAAGCCACGCGAGGCATGAGGTTACCTGGTATTTTATAACGGCTGAGAGGCGTTATAAAATACAGGTAACCAACACGCCTCGCGTGGCTTATTGCTTTTCTAAAACGGTTACAATATGGCAACATGAAAAATCATAGACATGTACCAATTAAAACTGTTCTATTATCATTAATAATTCACTACAAGGTCTGCAAGAAAGTAGTTCCCAGCTTTTTTGCCAACAACACAGGTGCAGATAATTGGTGCACTGTGGAACACATGTGGAAAGAAATAACACACCTGGGTTTGATATAAACTGATTCAAGGTGTGTATTATATAGTCTCATATACCACAGCAATTAAAGGGAAACCAGACAATCAGAATCAAGGAATGTACTTTCTCTTCCTCAGTGTATACTGTAACATACTTTTATAATAATAATAACTTGGATTTACGTAGAGCCTTTCAAAAAAGGTTTACTGGATGCTTTACATCATACATGGGCAACTGGCGGCCCGGGGGCCACATGCGGCCCCCACCTTAACTTAATGCGGCCCGCAGGTTAATTCTGGAATACTGATATTTTATTGATTTCAGCTGTTACAATTCCAAACATAACCTGCTTTAATTCTGTCAATCTACAGTATATTAGTAGCTTAATGACTAGTATAGTAGTCTTAAAATGTTTATGTCCAATTCATTTGTATTTAGGTTCATAAAGTTAACATGAGTAGGCTATATAACTAAATGTGTTTGAAATTAAATCAAAATGTTACATTTCAGGATTCCAATTCAAAAATAACAAAAAAGAATTCAGGATTCCAATTCAAAAGAAGCTAAAATAGCCGATCTACAAGCTCAGCTTGTAGATCTGCTATTTTTGCTTCTTTTGTATGAGATACGAAAATGACAAAGTAGGACGTAGCAATATGCAATGTGGCCCTCTGGAGTGAAGGTGGAAATATAGTGGCCCTCGCCATCATCAAAGTTGCCCACCCCTGCTTTACATTAATAAAAAAAAAACTATGCATGGGGCCCCTGCTGGCCTAGCGGTCCAGGCACATACCGTAGGCTCTGATGCCTGAGAGCGTCAGCGTGTCGCGGGTTCGAGTCCCGATCCAGACGGCCTTTGCTGTGTGTCATAGTTACTATTCTATGTGATTGGCTGAGCCATAAGGACACCCCCTATTTAACTTTATCATGCTTCATACTGTATATACAGTATATCTCTGCTGTCGGGCCGAAACCTCCTAACTCCAAAAAGTTCATTTTCTCATTTCACAATGAGCTCAAGTGGAGTTAAGAGGTTTTGAACGAAGCACTTTTTACTACTTTTCATTGGTTCAATATTATTTTAACCAACACACATAAAGGGTGTTCAATAGCCCTGATTTACGCAAAAAAATAAAAATGAAAACCTCAAAAATGAAGTTAGGAGGTTTTGGCCAGACAGTGACGATATACTAGTGTACATGTATACTGTATAAACTGCTTTATACTGTTCATGTCTGTTTGGTGAACTGCTTCGTCTTTCATGTCTGAGTTTGAGTGGTTCCACCACCATCAAAATGTCTACACCCATACAGCCTGTTCATTCAGGTCCTTTACGTCCTGTGTGCTTTAAGAGCACATGATGTGCACGTGTTCATTTGTACGGTACAGTACAGGTTTTTGTGTTGCTTCTGCACTTTTCTGCACTTGCAGCACACATGGAAAGGGTTGCAGTGCTTTTATGTATAAATGTGCTCGTGTACTCACCCACTTGCATGTGTGTGTGTGCGTGTGCGTGTGCGTGTGCGTGTGCGTGTGTGTGTGTGTGTGTGTGTGCGTGCGTGTGTGCGTGCGTGCGTGATTTTTTTTTTACTGTTTGCACAAAAGTAAAAATTAAACTGTTTGCACAAAAGTAAAAATTAAACTGTTTGCACAAAAGTAGTGAAAACAGCAGATCTACAAGCACACAACGCCTCGCGGTGCGAGGCGTTGTGTGCTTGTAGATCGGCTGTTTTCACTAGTTTAAATCATTTTTAAAATGATAAATACAAAACAAACGGTTTTGGACATACAAGGTTTCCACCGGACAACGACGAAAAATAACTCATGTAATTGGCCCACTGGCTTGTCACTTGTCATGATCTGAAATGGCAAATCTTTGAGTAGCAGCAGCAGCGCTATAGAGAGAGATCTCTCTCTATAGTGTGCAATGAGGGCCTCTCCAACTCTTTTTCCCGGGCTGAATCAGGGGCCCAGCACGTCCCTGGATGTCTCAGTGCAGGAACTTGCCAACAAGCTCATTTCAGGGACCATCTGCCAGCAGGCCCCTCACACCTGGTACTGACAGCTGTCCTGCTGATGTACCAACGCAGAGGAGAGGAAAAGATGAGCGGAACGAGTCGACTAACAGGGAAAAATATGAGGAAAGAATATTCGTTTAATCTTGTTTTGCCTTTCTCTTTCTCTCTCTGTTACCGTTTCTCATGGGCCCAAAGCACTTTTTAACCCATTTAGGCCAAAAAATTATTGAATGCTTTAACTATTGAAAAATATGAAAATTTGTGCAAATCTTTGAATATCACATTTTTAAAGTGGACATTTGTAACTCAAATATTTGCTTCTGGGGGGGGGGGGGGGGGGGGGGGGGGGGGGGGGGGGGGGGGGTCCCTGGTACAAAATATTTTGAGACGGGGGTCGGCAGCCAAATACATATAATTCTAGGGGTCCTTGACATGGAAGAGTTTGAGAACCACTGACGTGGAAACACGTATCTTTCAAAAAAATCTCAAAAGGATTTAGAAGACACTTGCAGAATCGGCTCAAAATTCTAATGTTTGTGATTTTTCAAAAATAGCAGACCTACAAGCTCGCAGCGCGGCACTCGGTGCCGCTCTGCGAGCTTGTAGATCTGCTATTTTTCAATAGTTAAAGCATAAAATTATAATACAAAATAATGTGTACCCGTTCTGAATGGCTTAAACTGTTTACCCATCTCAAGAGGGACAGCCGGCAGATAGCTCACGGGGGTAGTCACATTAATGCCACCTTAACTCTCCTGAGCTCCATCATTTCACAGGACTCGCTAGTGGTGGCCAGATTGTGTTCCATGCCAGCCCCCCAACCAGGCTGAGTGCCCACCGCGGGCTGGCATCGGGCCAAGCAGATGTATCACGGCCGCTAAGCTAAGGACAGTGCACAGGACACAGTCAGGCAGTGAATCTGCCGACAGGAATGAAGGTCTTTATGTTGTCCAACCTCCAAGACCTCTGAAGAGGCTTCCACACAAAAATGATCCGCAACCGCAATGACTTGCAACTTGCAGCCATTTGCAACAGAATCCTAAAACACTGCCTGTCCACACCCAGACAGACGCCAGCCTGGAAATGATGTCTGTTTCCAGAGCAATATGTGATAAACCAGTAAGACTCCCTAATCGGGAGATAAGCGACCATCAGGTCGCAGCGTGATTTTAGGGCAAAATGTGTAGGAGCAGTGTCCAAAAATGTGTTTAAAAAAATCGGCCAGATGGTGGCGCTATATGGGACAGATCCATGTTGATGACATGAGTGTAGACATACTGTTTACCGATTTGCGTGATTTTAGGGCAAAATCTGTAGGAGCAGTGTCCAAAAATGTTTTTGAAAAAATGGGCCTGATGGTGGCACTATATGGGAAAGATTCATGTTGACGTCTCTCTTGGCGCCGCCGAGGCGGACGCGTGGGTACCGGCCCCGGCTCTCCCGGTCGCTCCTAGCCCGAGTTACGGCATTTTATGTGTGATGCAGTGGCGGGGGTCCTCCACTAGGGGCATCCATTCTGGAGCACCAGGAGTCGGTGGTCCCCAGGAATTCCTGTGAACAGCCCCGTTTGGGTGGTCATTTGGTCATTTTTGCACTTTTTGGCGGCGGTGGAAGGGGGTCCCTGGGGGGTCCCTGGAGCTCCGGGGGGTCCCTGGTGGGGGTGGAGGTTGTGGATTGGCAGGCAAGGAGTGTGTGTACAAAGTTTGGTATGGATTGGGGTAACAGTGGCGGAGATATGAGTTGGGGAAAAGTGTGACATGACGGACAGACTGACTGACAGACTGACTGACTGACTGACTGACTGACTGACTGACAGACAGCCGGTGGAGGTTTTGATAATGATAGTTACCTACTCCTCCCGCGGGGGAAATTCGGGTATCGCAGCCCAACCCAGCTGCTTTTTTTCAGCTTAACCCAGCTGAACCCTTATGAGGCAGCCCACAAGGAGCGCAAGGGGGGGGAGCAGTGATAGCTGGAGCGGGGGATCGTACCTGCGACCTCTGGGGATCTCGGAGTCCTAGGTATGGACACTAACCCACTCAGCCATCACTGCGTGGTAGTAACTGCGACCGTCAGAGACTAGGGCTGTCACGATTATGACATTTTACATGACGATTAATTGTCACTCAAATAATTGCGATTAACGATTCAAGTGTGTTTCTGTCGTTGACAATTACATTCCTGTTTGGCTTTTAGGCGTTGAAGTTGCACATGGCAGATATGACACATAACATAACCTAAATAACTTTATACTTAAAAAAGAACATTGATAGTGGAAATAGCCGATCTACAAGCTCACAACGCATCACGATGCGACGCGTTGTGAGCTTGTAGATCTGCTATTTCCACATTTTTTTTCTTTATATGAACATGAACATTTTTTCAACATGGAAACGATTATGACGCTCATGAAAAATAATCACGATTATGTAATAATTGTGACAGCCCTAACAGAGAGTAAACTGGATGGTGACAGACACATCAAGGCGAGGAGCAGAGATAGTTTACAGTTTTCCATAGCACGTCATCCTATTATAATATTGTATCCACCTGTTTCCGCGGGAGTTTACTGGAGATTATTTGGACCTGTTTGGACCACACTTCCTGGGTTTAACAGCAGACATACAAGCTAACGTCGCGTTGCAGATGCAACCCATTGTGAGCTTGTAAATCACACTCGGCTTGCGGCGCCGGAAGCTTGTCTGCGCAATGCACCTATGGGGCGTTGGAAACTCGTGGATAGCCTACTCTTCTGTGTGTATGTGTGAGTGAGAGTGTGAGTGAGTGAGAGTGAGAGTGTGTGTGTGTGAGAGAGAGAGAGAGAGGTGAGAGTGAGAGTGTGTGTGTGAGAGAGAGAGAGAGAGAGAGAGAGAGAGAGAGAGAGAGAGAGTGTGTGAGAGTGTGTGTGAGAGAGAGAGAGAGAGAGAACATGTTGTAATGGCAGAATAGCTTGAGTAATGTGTTTGTGATCAGAAATGCGTTTTGTTCGTGACTGGACGAGTTCAACTTGCGTCACGATGACACAATTCAGGCCGCTGTAGCTTTTCTCTGCAACGTCCTGCGACGGTCGCATTGCAGATCGTTGATGTGTGGAGAGACTTGGCTTAAAATACTGCCGAAATTAAAATATATCCATGGACAAAGCTTGCCTCAACTGTGTGAGCTAGTGTGGATCTTTGTGTTAACTCCCTGCTGGCTCCACGCATGAGGCTGGCTTGGCGTTCCTCAGCTTCAGCGTTCCTTCTTTTAAGCATGCCTAGCTGTGCCAATGCCCATCAGTGTTTTTTAGAACTGTCAGTGAGCCAACCTGGTGCAAAGTGAAACAAACGCCCGAGATGGTTGGCGCATTGTGGAGATGCTGCTTTTACCATCAGGCCTTATCAGACTCTGGTTTCTTCTTTATTAATACTAACTAGCCTTACCCCGTTTCAAAGATATGAGCTCCGAAATGATGTGCAGTGTGTGGGTTATGGGATGTGCACTGTGCACACAGTATATGAGGGATGGAAATAACTTTAACTGGTGCTTGCATGATAATAATGTAGGAGCATCATGTAAGAAATACCCGTTTCGTTTAATGGCTACAGAGATACTGTGTACTGATATGCCTCATGCTAGATGCAGAATAGATAGTAGAAACACCATAAAAATGCTAATATACAGCATATGATTTGTGAAAGTGACAAACGGGCTTCACAGTTATGTCAGGTGTGTTCATATGCTAATGGTGATGCGATTTTAGATCAATTGCTCCAGCCACTGAGGAGAAACGCTGTGACAGACAGACAGACAGACAGACAGACAGACAGACAGACAGACAGACAGACAGACAGACAGACAGACAGACAGACAGACAGACAGACAGACAGACAGACAGACAGACACTCAGACAGACAGACAGACAGACAGACAGACAGACAGACAGACAGACAGACAGACAGACAGACACTCACTCACTCACTCAGACAGACATTCGGAAAATTATATGTTTGATAATAATAATTTGGACTGCACTCCTTTGCGGTATTTGTCAGTCACTGTATATCTGCATGTACAGCTAAATTAGGTATTCTAGCCCTTACCCGTTCAAAGAAATATGAGCTCCCGAAATGATGTGCAGTGTGTGGGTTATGGGATGTGCACTGTGCACACAGTATATGAGGGATGGAAAGTAACTTTAAACTGGTGCTTGCATGCTAATATGTAGAAGCATCAATGTAAGAAATACCCGTTCCATTTAACAGCTACAGAGATACTGTGTACCGATCTGCATGATTTTTGGACAACATCTGTAACAGGGCCAGAACCCCCCCCCCCCCCCCCCCCCCCCCCCGCCCGCCTGCACACACACACACACACCCCCCCCCACCCACCCCCTGTGTGTGTGTGTGTGTGTGTGTGTGGGTTTGTGTGTGATTGTGCATGGCCTGAACAACAGCGCCCCTCCCTTAACATGTGTGGTCACAAAAGGTACTGTAGGCTAAATAGATATAGATACACCATAAAAATGCTAATATACAGTATATGATTTGTGAAAGTGACAAACGGGCTTCACAGTTATGTTAGGTGTGTTCATATGCTAATGGTGATGCGATTTCAGATCAATTGCTCCAGCCACTGAGGAGAAACGCTGTTTCAGACAGACAGACAGACAGACAGACAGACACTCACTCACTCACTCACTCAGACAGACATTCGCAAAATTATAGTATAGATGAATTTAACCCGTCCTAAGTATCAGGAGCAGTGGTACAGTTAAGTGGTCTTGCTCAAGGAATCATTCCGGGGCAAGGAATCAAACTGGGACTTTCTGCTTCCCAGGCGGGCTTTCCTTTCCCATTCAGCTACTGTAAGGCCACCCCTAATAATAATAACCAGTAAGACTCCCTAATCGGGAGATAAGCGACCGTTGGTCGCTTATCTCCACAAATAGGCCAAAAGTTTGTTTTACCAATTATTACACTCTATGTGAACATTTACATCAACAAATCCCAAGTACTATGCAGAACGACCCATTTCAAGTTTTTAATGTACAACAATATTTAGAAAATAGGTCTACAAGCTGACAGTCCTCGTCCCTTATATTCCCATAGGTTATATGGAGATCTCAGTGTTTGTCAGTCCTTGTTCATTTATGCCCATATATGGACATCTCTATATCTACTATAACAGTCCTTGTCCCTTTATGCCCATATATGGAGATCTCTTAACTGTAAGTCCTTGTCCCTTTTTATGCCCATATATGGATATTCCTGATGTCATCAGTATATGAACATATATGGGCTTTCTGATATGCCCATATATGGAGATCTCTTAACTGTAAGCCCTTGTCCCTTTTATGCCCATATATGGATATCCCTGATGTCATCCGTATATGCCCATATATGGGCTTTCTAATATGCCCATATATGGAGATCTCTGTATCTCCATATATGGGTATAAAAGGATACTTCAGGTCTGACATCAGGTTTGTTTATATTGGGTTGCTAGGTTTGACATCACAAACTCTATGGGCCATCTGACCTAGAAATCTATATTTGGGCATAGATGACTCATCGTGACCTCATCACACGTCGACCGCACGTGTGACGTGCGGTCGGACCGCACGTGTGACCGACGGACGGCCGGTGGAGGTTTTCATACCAGTAAGACTCCCTAATCGGGAGATAAGCGACCGTTGGTCGCTTATCTCCACAAATAGGCCAAAAGTTTGTTTTACCAATTATTACACTCTATGTGAACATTTACATCAACAAATCCCAAGTACTATGCAGAACGACCCATTTCAAGTTTTTAATGTACAACAATATTAGAAAATAGGTCTACAAGCTGACAGTCCTCGTCCCTTATATTCCCATAGGTTATATGGAGATCTCAGTGTTTGTCAGTCCTTGTTCATTTATGCCCATATATGGACATCTCTATATCTACTGTAACAGTCCTTGTCCCTTTATGCCCATATATGGAGATCTCTTAACTGTAAGTCCTTGTCCCTTTTATGCCCATATATGGATATTCCTGATGTCATCAGTATATGAACATATATGGGCTTTCTGATATGCCCATATATGGAGATCTCTTAACTGTAAGCCCTTGTCCCTTTTATGCCCATATATGGATATCCCTGATGTCATCCGTATATGCCCATATATGGGCTTTCTAATATGCCCATATATGGAGATCTCTGTATCTCCATATATGGGTATAAAAGGATACTTCAGGTCTGACATCAGGTTTGTTTATATTGGGTTGCTAGGTTTGACATCACAAACTCTATGGGCCATCTGACCTAGAAATCTATTATTTGGGCATAGATGACTCATCGTGACCTCATCACACGTCGACCGCACGTGTGACGTGCGGATCGACCGCACGTGTGACCGACGACGGCCCGGTGGAGGTTTTCATACTAAACTGCGACCTTACGGGTCGCAACTAAACTGCGACCTTACGGTCGCAATCATTAGAGAATGTGGGCACAACCTTTATTTAGACAGGAAGTCCCACTTGTGTTTTATACAAGGGAGCCCTGGCCACGATTGCATCGAGATTTTCTTTCTCAAAAATAATAATTAGCCCCTACATCCATAGAACATTTCTACACCAGCACCACCGAGAGCAAGCAGACAAGCTGCATCCTGCCTGGTATGGAAGCTTCACCGGCCTTGACCGTAATGAGGTCCGAACGGCCAAGCACATCAACAGACTTGAGCTTTCCTTCCTCCAAATCGTATCCACAACTTTCCAAAATCCCATAGTGCATTGCGCAGAAGTTGTACGGAGCTTCCGGCGCCGCAGCCGAGTGTGATCTACAAGCTCACAACGGCTGCATCTGCGACGCGAGGTGAGCTTGTATGTCTGCTGTTAACCGGAAGTGTGGTGCAAAAGATTCTCCAGTAAATTCCGCGGAAAGAGGTGGATAAGAGGCAGCGTATAGTCTACTGTAGTTATACGCTGAGCAGCCAGGCAAGCAGTACCTACAGTACAGTATGTATCAAAGTCCCTTCCAACAGACCTGGGAGCAGTGTCAACCATCAGGCTGCTGAAAAAGCACCGATGCCATGTTGTCTTGACAACAGGCCGTCACACAGGCATTATCTTTGTGTCTACAGTATGTGACTGTGATTGCACTGCACTGCTGCTGTACTGGAACTGTCACTTACTGTATGTATGTAATATGTATGTAATATGTATACACTTACAACTCTGATATCTGCTATGTGATGTCTCACACACAAGAGATGGTGATTCCATATCTACTGTAAATGTGTCTCTATTTGCACAAGAAGCATTTCTGCCTCATTCAATAACATTGCTCGAACGATATTAATGACATTTGACTTCTTGTTATCTTACTTTGTTTTTCATGGCGCACACGCACGGCGCACGCACGCACGCACGCACGCACGCACGCACGCACGCACGCACGCACGCACCGCACGCACCGCACACACACACACACACACACACACACACACACACACACACACACACACACACACACACACACACACACACACACACACACACACACACACACACACACACACACACACACACACACACACACACACACGCTAGAATCAGTGGTCACACCCGCTGAAAATTGCTCAGCCAGTTGGATTGTGGGTAATTTCACAGACAAAAGGAGAACGAGAGCCGGAGAAGAGATGACTTTTTATCTCTAATTTCATCTAGAAACCATTATCTCTACATCACACACACACACACACACACACACACACACACACACACACACACACACACACACACACACACACACACACACACACACACACACACACACACACGCACTGCACACAAACCCACTTAGGAACGTTTAATTTCGTATCTCTAATGTATAAGCTTCGTATGGGCTGCTGCTGGTGTGTGTGTGTGTGTGTGTGTGTGTGTGTGTGTGTGTGTGTGTGTGTGTGTGTGTGTGTGTGCGTGTGTGTGTGTTGGCTAAATGTGTCATTCCACATCACCACGGTTGGTAGGAGAGCTAAATGTGACCTGACACTTACAAGTCTACCCTTTTATCTCCAAAACCACCATCCTCCCTTCTGGACTAGAATCAAAACTAGCTGGTCCTTTCCCCACTCCTTGGATTTGTATTTTATTTTATGCAGCATCACTGTAAAATAACACACAAATATTAAAAAAAAAAGAAAAAACATAAAATGATTTTGTTTCCTGTCCGAAACAGAATTTCAGACAAATCGTATATAGCCACACACGCACGCAGCCACGCACGCACGCACGCACGCACGAACGAACACACACAGTATGAAACTTTACCTATTTGATAAACACATTCCCATACATCAGTATTTTAATACAGTATTAGTAGTCACCTTTGCAGGTCTGAATTCTAACTGTCCTGAGATCATGTGCATCTATCTTTTATTAGACGTTTTCTCACATGTGTCGCCTCGTGTCTCACCACGCCTCACAGCCGTTATAAAATACCAGGTAACCACATGCCTCACAGCCGTTATAAAAGAAAGTGAAAGCAGCATTCTTTTTTTTTTTTTTTTCTTAATTTTTATCCCACGATTTTTGTAACCCATTTTTTCACCCGGTGCCAATTGCCTAAGCTGTAATCCTGGGCTCTACTCTCCCTCTGCCAACCTGGGAGGGCCCCGAACTGAGCTCATGCTTCCTTCAATGCATGAGGAGAGAGCAGGCCGCTTCTTATCACCTGACAGGGGGAGCTTCCCGGTTGGACGTAGCGCGTGGAAGGAACACGTTATTCCAACCAGTTCCCATTCCCCTCCATCAGGCGCCCCGGCTGGCCAGGGGGAGGCATTATAGAGACCAGGATTACTGCATGTTTTTGTGAGGGTATCTACCCTAGGAGACACGGGGAGAACATGCAAACTCCACACAGAAAGGCCCATTCTTAACACAGAAAGGCAGCATTCTTAATAAAATGATAGCTAGAAAGAAGGCTGGTGACATGAGAGAGAATCTAAGCTAGGACTGGACTGCCTGAAGCATCTCAGTGCCCTCATCCTGAATGTACTTTTTACATGTCAGACACATGAAGAAAGAATAATTACAAAAATAACCGTAGTAACAAACTTCCTCACCAATGAAACCCTTAGAAAGAGAAACAACAATTATGCAGCAGGAAGGAATATTCATTCTCAATGAAGATCTGCACTCTCCTTCCCCCAACCGTAACCTCATCAATCATCCCTTCCTCTCTCCCTTCCTCCTTCCATCCAATCCTTCCTTCATTAGCTAGAGAGGTCAGAGGTCATGCAGGGCCCATGGGAGTGGCCCTCCAGGGAGCTCCCTGAAGGCCTTCCAGGGGGGCGTGAATCTGGAAATACCTAAGATCTTGGATAGCCACGCCCCCAGAGTGCCGCTGTAATCCAAATACTTGGAGCAGCCGAGCCGACCCGTCTTGTCTGTTATGATGCATTAACCCTCTAATGTAACGCAGTCAGTTTGACAACGGATGCACAAGACGCTCGGGCCGGCTAATCTAAGTATTCATAAACTCTTTGGATAAATTACAGCCTACGATGTAGGCCCTACGTAACATACTAGATGTGTTTGACAGCAACAGGAAACAGCCAGCCAATCGAGACGGTCGGGGGGCGCGGTTTGGATTGGGCGTGGTTATCAGTGTTGTTTTTGACACAGTCGACAAACATTTTTCGTCATAGTTTTAGTCGACGAAATCAACTCTGGTGTTATCCAAGATCTTACGTGCCTTCCAGAATCATGCTGCCGGGGACGGAGCCACAGAGTAAGTAGATTCAGAGCCTGCAATGACAGAACGGCTCTCACAGAAACATAACCCTAACCCTAAGTTCTGTGAGCACCAGTTCTCTCAGTGCAACTACCCCACTATTGCACAGTTGGCATATGGTATAAGCTAGTGTCCATACACGCAAGTGCAAATGTCAGAGGAATCTTTGTTGTGTATTTCCAAAATGTCTTTCGCCATATTCATGTCTACTCAAATGGTTGGGCCATTCCACCCTGCATGGGAATGATCGATTTAAGTGTTATTTTATCCTACTGTATGTTATTATAGGCTACTATAAGACCAAATAATAATTAATATCATGATGGCAAAATGCTGCTCATTCTATTGCTAGCGATGGCAAATGCTGGTGGTAGCATCTATAACATGCCCCCCCCCCCCCCCCCCCAACTCTACACATCTGGGCCAAATTAACTCCTATTATAGCAGCATCCCAAAATGGCAGCCCTCTCCCTCACATCCAGTAGATACAGAACTAAGCCAGGCCAGAGTCCTTGTGATGGCATTTCCACACGTCCTCCCCGGCCCTGCATGTCGGCTGCATGACCGTTCTCTCCCAGACTGTTATAAATGCATAATTCACATTCAGTCATTTTGCATGTCAGCGAAGCTGACTGCTCATTTGGAATGCAAATAACTGCACTGGCCTGGTGTGAAGCCAGGCAAACACGAAGAGTACTGATAAGAACGAGTGAGAGAGAGAGAGAAACAGAGGACAGAGAGAGAGAGAGAGAGAGAGAGAGAGGGGGAGAGAGGATATAGGGAGAATGAGGGATCAGAGAGAGAAAGAGGGGGGAGAGAGCAGAATCCAATGAAAAAATGCGAGTCATGTTAAACCACTAGAGAAGATTGGAAAAACAAAGGCATATGTGCACCTGTGAGAACAAAGCTGCACGTTAGC